>NC_029774.3:14619789-14627913 GCF_000817695.3 Arachis duranensis | reverse complement strand
TAGGGATCAAACAAGGAGATCGGGAGAGCCTCCGCAATTACATGGAGAGATTCAACAAAACATGCATGGACATACAAAGTTTACCAACGGAGGCCGCCATTATGGGACTCATCAATGGCCTATGAGAGGGACCTTTCAGCCAATCTATCTCAAAAAAGTACCCGAACTCCTTAGACGAAGTACAGGAACGAGCAGAAAAATACATCAACATGGAAGAAAACGCTCGGTTAGGAGAGACCTCAAAATCAGGGGCCTCCTACCGAGACAGAGACAAGGAATCCGAGAGAAAAGAAGATCGACAAGGGGAGAAAGTCAAAAAATACCATAATTTCACTCCTCTCAGGGCATCCCTGGTCGAGATATACAAAGAAGTCTGCCATACTGAAAAAATCCCCCTAGCACGGCCACTCAAAGGCAAAAGGGGAGGAGGAAACCGGAAGGAATATTGTGAATACCATCGAGTCCGAGGACACTCTACAAACGAATGCTTCGACTTAAAAAATATCATAGAAAAATTGGTGAGAGAAAGAAAATTAGATCGATTCCTGGCCACCTGAGATGATGATCAAAGAAAGAGATGAAGGGATGAAGATACCGAACGAATAGAACGATCACCTCGGACACCAGAAAGACATGTCCACATGATACACGGCAGATTCACAGCAGGTGGGATCTCCAAATCCTCTCGCAAAAGATATCTCAAAGAAGTATATCATGTCGAAGGAGAGGAGAAAGCACTCAACATTCCGGTAATTACATTCACTAAAGAGGATGCATCCGGCATCATCACAGGACACAATGATCCCATGGTTATCACCATCATATTGGCAAACGCCAACCTACACCGCACCTTAATAGACCAAGGGAGTTCTGCCGACATCTTATTCAAAATAGCCTTTGATAAACTTGGCTTGGAAGAAAAAGAACTTAAAGCATATCCAAACAGCCTGTTTGGGCTAGGAGATACCCCAGTTCGACCACTCGGATACATACCACTACATACAACCTTCGGAAAATGGGACCAATCCAGGACCCTCAAAATAGACTACATCGTAGTCGATGTAAGTTCAGCTTACAACGCTCTCATAGGACGGACAACACTCAACCAACTCGGTGCAATAGTCTCGACCCCACACCTATGTATGAAGTTTCCAACCCCAAAAGGGATAGCCACGATAAAAGCAGACCAGAAGACGGCACGTCGCTATTATAACGAAAGCCTAAACCTCAGAGGCAAAGGAGAAGAGTTCCACACAATCGAGCTGGGCGGAGTTCACTGACGAGAAGAACTTCGTCCCCAGCCAGAAGGTGAGATAGAAAAGATTCAGATCGGGGACACTCGGAAAAAACAACCAATATCGGCACAATCCTAAGAGGAGATTTAAAAGAATTACTAATACAATTCTTGCGAGATAATGTCGATCTCTTCGCGTGGAAAGCCGCAGACATGCCAGGCATAGACCCTAAGCTAATGTGTCATAAGTTGGCAGTTTATCCAGGATCTCGACCGGTGCAGTAGCGACGAAGAAAACTTGGGCCAGAGCGATCCCAAGCTGTGGACGAGCAAGTACAGGCACTACTGGAAGCCGGATTCATAAGAGAAGTCAAATACCCGCTATGGCTAGCCAACGTTGTCTTGGTGAAAAAATCAAATGGGAAGTGGCAAATGTGCACCGATTACACCGATCTCAACAAGGCTTGTCCAAAAGATCCATACCCACTCCCAAGTATTAACGCTCTAGTAGATGCTTCCTCCGGATACGAATATCTCTCGTTTATGGATGCATACTCGGGGTACAATGGAATCCCCATGTATCCACCAGATCAAGAAAAGACCTTGTTCCTAACACCGAAAGTAAACTACTGCTACATCGTGATGCCTTTCGGTCTCAAGAACGCAGGAGCTACTTATCAAAGGCTAAAGAATAAAGTCTTCTCAGAGCACATCGAAAAGATCATGGAAGTTTATGTGGACGACATGTTGATAAAGACACAAAGTGAAGATACATTATTATCCGACCTGACTCAAGTGTTTTACACTATAAGGAAGCACAACATGCGGCTCAATCCCGCAAAATACACCTTCGCAGTAGAAGCAGGCAAATTCTTAGGCTTCATGCTCACACAAAAGGGAATTGAAGCAAATCCAGACAAATGTCAAGCCATACTCAACATGAAGAGCCCAACCTGTATCAAAGAAGTACAACAACTCAACGGGAGGTTAGCCGCCCTATCTCGATTCTTAGCAGGAGCTGCGATAAGATCTCTCCCCTTCTATGCTACTTTAAGAAAAGGAAAATAGTTCGAATGGACTACAGAATGTGAGCAAGCCTTCCAAGACTTCAAGGAGTTCTTAGGACGGCCACCTATCCTATCTCGACCACGAGAAGGAGAACCGCTCATATTATATCTCGCAGTAGGGAGCCGGGCAATAGCCTCAGCACTAGTCAGAGAAGACGAAAATGGGCAACAACCCGTCTACTTCATTAGCAAAGCGCTACAGGGTTCCGAGCTGAACTACCAGAAAATAGAAAAATTTGCCTATACCCTCATTCTAACATCTCGACGACTCCACCCGTACTTCCAGGCTCACACCATTAAGGTTCGAACTAACCAGCCCATAAAAGGAATATTGCAAAAAACAGATCTGGCAGGCAGAATTCTACAATGGGTAGTCGAATTGTCAGAGTTTGACCTCCAATATGAAGCTCGCACGGCCATCAAATCACAGTATCTGGCCGACTTTATCGCAGAATTCACAGATGCCCTAGAAACCCCCACAGAATGGAATCTTTACGTGGACAGTTCTTCAAATAAAACTGGAAACGGCACAGGCGTGATAATAGAAAGCGACCAAGGAACCCAAGTTGAGCTCTCCCTCAAGTTCGGGTTCCCGGCCTCAAACAACCAGGCAGAATATGAAGCATTATTAGCTGGTTTAAAGCTGGCTAAAGAGGTCGGAGCTCAAAAACTCAACATTTACAGCGATTCACAAGTGGTCACATCACAAATAACAGGGAGCTATCAAGCCAAAGATCCCACCATGAAAAAATATTTGGATAAAACCAAGGAACAGCTCGGACAAATCGGGGAGTATAAAATCTGCCATATACCCCGCGAACAAAATGCCCGAGCTGATGCACTCTCAAAACTAGCCAGCACCAAACCAGGGGGCAACAATAGGAGCCTCATCCAGGAAATGTTGCAAAACCCGTCAATCTCGGAAGAAGAAAAAGTCCTGACTATAACAAGTCAGGATCAAGGATGGATGACCCCCATAATTAACTACCTCAAAACAGGAACGCTCCCCACAGAAGAAAAGGAGGCAAAGAGGTTAAAAAGGGAGGCACAGTACTACACCATCATAAACAACATCCTGTACAAAAGAGGAATCTCAATACCTTTACTAAAATGCATGCCGACCTCCAACACAAGGGAAGTGCTAGAAGAAATACACGGCGGCATTTGTGGCAATCATCTTGGAGCATGAGGTCTCGCCAAAAAAGTACTTTGGGCGGGATTTTATTGGCCAACTCTATAGAAAGAAGCTACAGAATTTGTAAAGACATGTCCACCATGTCAGAAACATGCCAACTTTCACATCGCCCCACCAGAAGAGCTCATTAGCGTGACCTCGCCTTGGCTGTTTGCAAAATGAGGACTCGATCTTCTCGGCCCCTTCCCACAGGGATCAGGACAAGTTAAATTCCTCATAGTAGGGGTAGATTACTTTACAAAGTGGATCGAGGCAGAGCCTCTAGCCAATGCCACCGCTCAGAGAAGCCGAAAATTCTTATATAGAAACATTGTCACAAGGTTCGAGGTTCCATATTCAATAACCAGAGACAATGGCACTCAATTCACAGATGCAGGCTTCAGAAAACTAGTAGCTGACTTGAATATAAAGCACCAGTACACCTCCGTTGAACATCCACAAGCCAATGGATAGGCTGAAGCTGCTAACAAGGTCGTATTGGCCGGATTAAAACGGAGATTACAAGACACAAAGGGAGCCTGGGCGGAGGAGCTTCCACAAGTCCTATGGGCATATCGAACAACGCCACATTCCACCACAAAGGAATCCCCCTTCCGATTAGCATACGGAGTAGAGGCGATGATTCTAGTAGAGATTGAGGAAGGGTCACCTAGAGTAGTTCACTACAATGAGGGAGCAAACTCCCAACTTCAGAGAGAAGAGATCGACTTGTTACCCGAAATCCAAGAAAGAGCTCGGATCAGGGAAGAAGCTCTAAAGCGCTGAATGGCTTCCAGATATAATCAAAAGGTAATGTCGAGAAGTTTTGCAGAGAATGATCTCATCCTAATCCGAAATGATATTGGAACAACTCGACCAGGAGAAGGAAAGCTGGCAGCAAACTGGAATGGACCCTACCGAGTTGTAAAAGTACTTGGAAAGGGCTACTATAGACTGTCTGAACTCGATGGATGAGAGCTTCCCAGGTCATGGCACGCCTGCAACCTAAGAAGGTACTACAGTTAGAAAAGACAAAAGATCTCATCATTTGATGCACTCTTTTTCCTGAAAAGCTTTTTTAAAGAGGCACCAAGTTGAGATTCAGACAATCCTATATGTATATATTCGCACTTTTTCCTTTAAATAAAATATATTTTAGATATTCTACAAAGATTTCAAGACGCATTAATCTGAAGCATTCATCATCCGATTATAAAGCAACAGATCGGCAGAAAGTGAAAAACAATTTCACTGCACGATCACGATAAAGACAACCGTCCGATAAAGGTGAAAACGCGATTTACCCAAAGGACAATCTAGAGATGACAACCACTTTCTACAAATCGGCAAAGATGAACACAGAATAATGTAACAAGTTATCGAAAGTGATCTAAAAATGAACCTGACGAGGTCTTACGGATCGCTAAAATAATAACTTAAGGACTGGTCGAACGTTAAGAAGTCGAACCAAGTCAACCCAAGTTATAAGTAAACCCTGGAAAGAGGTCTGGCCAACCCTATTAAAGAGGATTACTTTAACTTAGAAGGGCCTGACATAATCAAGTCGACCCAAAACAAAAAGTTATGCAAAGTAGTCCCTGAAAGAAATCTGACAAAGATCCAAGAAAGAGAACTACAAAAAATAACTTAAAGGAAACCGGCATAACCAAGTCGGACTCCTACCACTTAAAAGTTATGCGAAGTAGTCCCTGAAAGAGATCTGACAAAGATCCAAGAAAGAGGACTACAAAAAATAACTTAAAGGAGACCGACGTAACCAAGTCGGACCCCTACCAGTAGTCACTGAAAGAGATCTGACAAAGATCCAAGAAAGAGGACTACAAAAAATAACTTAAAAGAGACCGACGTAACCAAGTCGGACTCCTACCACTAAAAAGTTATACAAGTAGTCCCTGAAAGAGATCTGACAAAGATCCAAGAAAGAGGATTACAAAAAATAACTTAAAGGAGACCAACGTAACCAAGTCGGACTCCTACCACTAAAAAGTTATCAAAGTAATCCCTGAAAGAGATCTGACAAAGATGCAAGAAAGAGGATTACAAAAATAACTTAAAGAGATTGACCTAACGAAAACGATCTCCTAGAAATAAGTTATAAAAGTAATTCCCAAAAGAGACCTGACAAAGGTCCAAGAAAGAGGATTACAGAAATAACTTAAAGGGGGACTAGTGCAAAAGAACCACCAAGAAACAAGTTGGACCCATAAGTCACAACCTCAAAGGATCCAAGCTACAAACAACAAAACAAAGCAATCCGAGGAGGTCGAGATACAAGATTTCAAATATCAGTAGAAAACTGAAAAGATGCCAAGTCAAAAAACTACCTCTGTTACTCTACAAAAAGTTATAAGGCCCGGAAGGCCACCAAAACCTACCGTGAAGGGATAGCGAGCTACCTTTTGTTTTTCAAAATAAAAAGTTGCTAAACAAGTAACTAGGAAATGTGAGCAATTAAATAAAAAGTTTTAAAAAGCCCACAAGCCAGGCCAACTACATATCCAGAAAGAGATCAACAAACATCAGGAGCCTTCTTGGCAGCATCAGGGCAAGGAGAAGGAGGACGAGTCTGAATTGGCACAGCGTCCACAGTTCCATCCTCCCGGTTCATAATCTGGCAATCCGAGTCAGGCGCAACCGGAGGAGCAGAAGAAGTCGACACTTTGGCAGAGGACGTAGAGGGAGGAGCAACCTCATCATCATCATCCTCATCGTCAGGGACAATCTTGCCATCCCTAACAATGTTATCCAGGCTAAAGGAGGTGAGATCGGCCTCGGGAGCAATGACTCGAGCTTGCTCCTTCAAGTTCTCGTAAGCAGCAGTCACGCTGCCAACGAGATGACTTTGGAGCTCAGAATAATCTTCCCGGACATTGTCGAGCTCCCCCCTCAGGCGCATCACCTCCCGATAAGATGTAACATAACTCTCCTTATGCATCATGGCTGTGTCCTCAGCCAACCTCAAAGAAGCTGCCAGAGATTGAGAACTCGCCTTCTCGTTCTCTAAATCCTTCTCCAGCTTGGCTACCTTTAGTTCAAGTTCCTCCTTTAAATCCCTCATCCGATCAAACTACTGCTTTGCCTCCTCCATGAACGCTTTAGTAGCGTGGAGAGGGAGATTCCGAGCAGTCCGATATATGGCAGCCGCCATATACGCCATCTTTACGTGATTTCGGGCCATAAATTTCAAGTGACGGAGGATCGACACGTCGTCCATGGAAAGGGAACCATAGGGACCGATCTGCTGATCCACAAATTCAATGGCATTAAAATCAGGAGCATCGAGGTCGAAGGGCTCAGCTGTTTTTTGTTTTTTATTGGGAGGAGCAACAGATGGAGTGGCAGAAGTAGGATGAGGATCCACCAATCGGACTCGGGGTGTAGGGATCACCTTCTTCACCCCAGGGGAACTCGGCACGGATGGCTTCTCGCGCACTTGGGAAGACCCCTCCCCAGCCGCCTTGGCCGCAATATTTCTGGCAGCAGTCGCCCTCTACGCCCTCTTAAAAGCTTTCATGGATTCATTATTCTTTATTGCCTCTGCAAATAAAACAGAAATCAAGCTACAAGTTGGAAAGACAGCTATAAGCAACATAAACAGATAATATAGGAAACACAAGATACCTAGTTCAATTTGAAGAAGAGCAGGATTGGTTAGAAATTTCTTTGTGTCAAGATGGGGAGGTTGACCCCAGCGTTCTTCCAAGATAGTCACAAAAGCTCGCTCAGCCTCATCTAACATTTCCCACGAATATCTGGAGACCCTCACATCTTTTTGCCATTCCAAAGGAAAAGCAGGTTCATCATTTTCATCCAGAAAAAAGGGCCGAGCTCCTTCAACAGCTCGGACCTTGAAAAAGTAGTTTTTAAAATCACGGAATGACTCGTCAAGCATGGAAAAGACCTTCTTTCCTTGGGTAGAATGAAAGGAGACCCAAGCCGACTTCTTTTTTACCACACCAGGCTTAGTCAAGACAAACAGATAGAAAAAGAGAGATTGGGAAGCAGGAATACCAAAACCATTGCACAACAATTGGAAAATTTTTATGAAACCCCAGGAATTGGGGTGAAGTTGAGATGGGGCAACATTACAGGACCATAACAAGTCGGTTTCAAATTGAGTAAAAGGAAGGGTAATACCCAGCGGACTGAAGAAAAAATCATAAACATAAAAGAAAGGGTGATCATTAACAACTCGAGTAGAAAAGCAGACTCTCTCGTCAGAAGAGGAAGGAATAAGCTCGTAGTTCTTCTCATCACTGGATTTACTACAAACTTTATGAAACTGCCTAAGCTGTGCACAAAACTCAGAATCAACCAGAGAGACACACATAAGAACCATCGAGTCCACCCAATCGGCTATACCCTCAGGAACCTGGGAAGGCATCTCTACAACGTTATTTCGGGAAGACATGAGGCCAACTAAATCCTACAAAAAGAAAAGAAGAAAGGATTACTCAAAAACATCTCGGACAAGGGGCAAAACATCTCGACGGGCGAATACACAGAAAAGGAAAAACCCCAAGACTTAAACTAAAAGTCCCGGGGCATCCTTTGGAGGCAGTGATAAACCCATATTTCATGGTTTATCTTGTGCTCAATTGAGTGGTTTTTATCAACTCTTTACCCAG
>NC_029774.3:14600386-14619690 GCF_000817695.3 Arachis duranensis | reverse complement strand
TCTTTGGCCTTAAGTTCCCTATGTTTAATCCTCTCTTATTACCATTAGATGCCTTGATATGTGTGTTAAGTGATTTCAGAGATTACAAGGCAGGAATGACTCAGAGGATGGAAAGGAAGCATGCAAAAGTGGAAGGAATACAAGAAGTTGGAGAAACTGTAAAGCTATCAGCCTGACCCTCACACACTAAAACGACCATAACTTGAGCAACAGAGGTCCAAATGATGCGGTTCCAGTTGCGTTCGAAAGCTAACGTCCGGGGCTTCGATTTGATATATAATATACCATAGTGACCCTGACTCTAGGTGAGGCGATCGCGTGCTCCATGCGGCCGCATCGCAGTGACGAAAAACCAGCGTGGCAGGTTTCTTCTCCAGCGATTTCTGGGCTGTTTTCGACCCAGTTTTCGGCCCAGAAAACTCAGATTAGAGGCTATAAAGTAGAGGGATTGCATCCATTCAGATGAGGCTCTCATAATTCTCTTTTTATTATTTTTAGATGTAGTTTTTAGTGAGAGAGGTTCTCTCCTCTCTCTTAGGATTAGGATTAGGATTAGAAATTAGGATTCTTAGAAACTAAGATTTAGGACTTCTCTTGATTTTTAAGAGTGACTCTCAATTTAGGTTCAATGTTCCTTTTTATTTATTTTTCCAATTAAATTTATGAACTGTTCCATGTTTAGATTGATCTCCTTAATTAATGTTATTTGAGATATTTCAGATTGATGATTGATGTCTTTTATTTATATAAATAATTTAGATTTTTCTGTTCCCCTTTTGGCTTTGGTTAAATAATTGGTGACCCTAGAGTTATCAAACTCATTATTGATTGAAAATTGGATTTCTTCATTTCATTAATTCATATTCCAATAACTCTAGCTTTTCCCAAGGAAAGACTAGAACTTGAGGATTCGAATTAATTTATCTACTTAATTTACCTTCATAGTTAGAGGTTAACAAAGTGGGAGAAGAATCCAATTCTCTTTATAATTGATAAGGATAATTAGGATAGGACTTCCAGTTCCCATACCTTGCTAGGAGTTTATTTTATAGTTATTTATTTATTTTTCTTATTATTTTTTGTGCAACATACTGCCCCCTTACTTCCAAAACCCCAATTTTACCTGTTTCATAGCCAAAAATAAGAACCTACCTCCCTGCAATTCCTTGAGAAGACGACCCGAGGTTTAAATACTTTGGTTATCAATTTATTTAGGGGTTTGTTACTTGTGACAACCAAAACGTTTGTACGAAGGGATTTCTGTCGGTTCAGAGACTATATCTACAACGTGACTGTTTTTATGAAATTCTTTACTGGCAAAAATCCCAACGTCAAAATGGCACCGTTGCCGGGGAATTACAAACGTGTGCCTTATTATTGGTTATTGTAAATATTTTTCAAAAAAAAATTAAAAAAAAATTTCTTCCTATCTTTTTCAAAAAATTATATCTTTTTCAAAATATTTTCTTTTTATTAATTTTTGTTTTTATTTTCTCTTACTACCATGAACTCTCACCCCTTTGGCTATGAGTCTGGTTATAATTATGTTGCAAGAGAGGAGATTATAATGACAATATGCACCATGGTTGGAACAATCAAAGATGGGAGTGGCCACAAGGATTTGAACAACCATCGTGGCAACAACCACCTCCAATGGACTATCAACAACCATTCTACAATGCATACCAAGATGATAGATATGGTGGACCCCCTTGTAGTTACCAACATGACCCACCATATGCCTATGAACCCCCTCCTCCTCAATATAATTTTGAACCACCATACTCACAAGCCCCTTTCCGCCATTCACCTCCATATGACCCTAACCCTCAACCACCATACCAACCACCTTATGAGCCATATGAACCATATATAGAACCACCCCAATTCCAACCCAATTACTCACAAGAATCACCACCTCAATATTCCCCATCTCCATATAATTATCAAGATGAACCACCTTCCTATTATGAACCCTCTCTCCCAACCAATGAATCCTCATATCCACCCCAACCCCCAATGGATGACAGACTTCGTGTTTTTCTTCAAAGTTCTTCAGAAAGGCAAGAAAGGATAAATAAGAGTGTGCAAAATTTTGCGGACACCTTAGTCGAGTTAGTAAATATAATAGCGTCCCAATATCTGAGCACTCAAAGAACTCCCATGGCTACATGTGGAGAATTAAAAGAAGAGCAAAGCATGAAGGAGATACTAGAAACTTCGGTGGACAATGAGGAACATGGCTTTGTATTGGAACAAGTGGAGGAAGCCATAATAGTTGCAGAGGAAGAAGTGGTTGAAGACTTAGGAGATACAGAACCTCCATGGGAAAGTCCAGTCATAGAACCCCCTTCCAAGATGTTTGAAATCGATGCTGAGGAGGATGTACAACCTCCAAGGCATATCGCAATTGAAGACTTGGAGGAGGTTGATCAAGTGATGGAGATTCAAGAAGAAGAAGCACAACCTCCCATGCCCTTGGAAAGCAATGAAGAAGAGATTGAATTGGAAAGGAGCTACCAAGAGAAAGAGGTTGAAATTGAAGAAGTTTGCAAAGAGGTGGTAGTTATCAGAAAAGAGCACAAGGGAGTGGAGCTTGCAGTTTTATTAAAAATACCTCCCCCTAAGTTGCCATCATCCTTCACAACATCCAAGTGGGTAAAATTCATATCCCTTAGCTTTCGAATTCCGCTTGAGTACGGGCTACTGGAGACGGATGGTCAACTTAGAGCTCTTTGTGACATTAAGAGTAAGCGGAAGATGGTCAGTGGTAAAGATTATCCTGCAAGGTTCATTATGGTTGGAAGCTTTAAGTTTAAACGCAAAGGTTGGTATAGAGCTCAACTGAATGGGTCTAGGAAGCTGTTTGGTCGCTGCAGTGAGAATTCAGATCACCTTTCACCCGGCTGGAAAAATGCAGATCAAGACAAAAATGGGTGTAAAGGTAAGGTTTGGGATCCTGGAATCTGTTCTGACATTTGTCACCCCGGGAGCCTAAGAATCTGTTTGAAGCTTTCGGACATTAAAACAAAGTGCTAGGTGGGAGACAACCCACCATGGTATGATCGTACTTTTCTTTCTATCTTTAGTTTTTCCTAGTCAATAACTCTTCTCTTTCTTAGCATCTTCATGCATCTGCATTTGCATTTTATAAAAAAAAAACAAGAGCTGCGCGATGCAACCGCATCAGCGACGCGTCCGCGTCGTGAGGAGAGGGGAGAAAATAAAAAACGAACAGAGAGTCACGCGAGAGCGTGGCTGAAGGCGTGCCAATGGCACAAATCGTCCCACGCGACCGCGTCGCTGACACGACCACGTCATATGGGAATAATGGCCTCCCACGCGACCGCGTGCCCCACGCAGCCGCATGCCTCAAATTCGACGTAAAAATGGTGTATGGCCGAAAGTTGTGCTGGAATTGGGTTGGACTCGTGCTAGAAGCCCAAGCCCTCACACGCGAACGCGTGCCCCACGCGGCCGCGTCATTTTTCAAAAATGGCCATCCACGCGATCGCGTCACCCAAAATTTGGCAAAATAATATTTTGAACAGAGAGTTGTGCGAGCGTGAGGCTACCCTCGCGCCAATAGCATAAATTGAGTCACGCGACTGCGTGACTGACGTGACCGCGTCGATTAACTTACAGCGCAAATCGCGCGACCGCGTGCCCCACGCCTCCGCGTCGTTTGCGCCGCACAGCTTATCCTAATTTGCCAAATATCTTATCTTTTCTTCCCCAATCCTAATTTCTTCTATCTTTTCTTCTTTCTTCTTTCCTTCTTACTTACCTCTTCTTCCTTTCTTTCACTTCTCATTCTTCTTTTCTTTCATTTTATTTCATTTATTTGCATACTTTCATTCATTGCATTATTTTCATTGGTGTTGGATTTTAATTTGGGTCATTATTTTTATGTTGCTCATGGATTGTTTGGGATTTGTTTAAACAATTACATATTATTATAAGGGTTAATTGCATGTTCTAATTAATATTTTCCATACCTTATTTAACATGCATGCTATGTGTTTGTGAAAACGCCATATGGCATTTTGTACTATTTTTAGATTTCTTCTAAATCTACTACTCTATATGCCTGCTTTTCACAAAACCCCTTTTCTATTTTATTACTTAGATATAATTGTTTTTACAAACATCTTATTAATTTGAACGACTTGGTAATCTAATTTGGACATTGAATGCTTGACCTATGCTTCTCATGCCCTTTGCCGGAATGCCAATAAACACCTTGCATTCAATTTTCCTTACATGCACTTGCTATATTTCAACTGTTGATTTGCCACATGTAGTCATGACCATGTGTTCACATCATTATCCATACCTGTGCATTGATTACCACCTTTCCTATTCTTCTCCTTGCTATAAACCTTGAATGCTAAATGTCTTTTCTCGTTTCCTTTCAGGATGGCCACCAAGAAAGGTAAAGGGAACGCTACTCTTATACCACTGGCAAGGAAAGGAACACAAAGAGCACAAGCTGCGGAGCCACCCGCCCACCTGTACATCTCAGCATGCACCGAGGACGGTGCAATCTTTAAGTGTGGGGAGGTCGATACCGATCTCCGCGGGTCAGTTAGTCCCTTCTTAACACCAATCTTTGTTTTTCATTGTTGTATTTGCATGTTTGATTGCATGTCTGTTTTATTTGTGCATATTTTACCACTTGGTTGAAGTAATATTTTCTTTTTCAATAGACTTTTTAGAGTATTTCACTAATTTGAATAAAACTTTTTCAAAAACTTGTATGAAAGAAATATTATTTCGGAACATGGTTTAAAGCTTGAACACACAAAACCAGTGAGATTTTGAGCCTATTTGATTGGTTGCATTTTATCAACCAATATTTTATTTTTGGTGTGTGTTGTTCTCTCTAAATTGTGATCTTTGTCTTGCTTAATTCTATATTTCCATTGTTTGATGTATGCATACACTTATATGATTGAGGCCTTTGTTTCACTGAGCTTACATACCCATATGACCTTAACCCTTCATTATCCCTTGCAAACCAATTTGAGCCTATTTTTACCCCTCTGTTCTTTATTTTAGCACATCATTAACTCTAAGCAAAAAACAATAATGTCCTTGGTTAGCTTAGACTAGTGAGAATGCTTATGAATTAAGTGTGGGGAAAAGTGGGTTTGGAAACATCTGGTTTGAGAATTGAGTATGTTAGAATTTTCTGAAAATGTGAAAGAAATGTTTAGGACATGTTCATGCATTCAATAAATTAATCATATGCATTGAGAAAAATAAAAGAAAAAAATATATAAATAAAAAAAGAGCAAAATAAGTGAAAGGGGACAAAATGCCCCAAAGTAAGTGGTGAAAGCAATGCATATGAGTTGTACTTGAAATTAGAATGCATGAATATATGGAAAACATAGTTAATGGAAAGTTAGATTTTATATTATGATTACATGGATTGTCCTAAGTTAGGTGGAATATTTTATGTTAATTAAAGATTCAAATTTTAGTCCACTTGGCCAAATACAATCCTACCTTGACCTTAACCCCATTACAACCCTTAAAAGACATCTTGATTTGTGTATTGGTGCATTAAGTTTTTGTTGATTGTTAGATGAAGAGCAAGCTATAGAAAGCAAGATTAGTAGAGAATTGAGAGAATTGACCCTAGACACTTGAAGAGTTAGAATGATATACACTACCAGTAAGGGTTCAGTGCTCAATTCTATGTTCCCTGCTTTCATGAGCTATCTTCTTCTTGCAAGTTATTTGTATTGTATTTTGTGATTTAAATTAGTAAAATCCTGTTCATATTTATTCTTGGAAATTTATTTACTTTTAACCAAGTAGGTAGAAACATTTTGCATTTAGTTGCATTCACAGGTTGCATCTCATACATTCTATCATTCCTCTTCATTCCTTTATAGCTTCTTTTGAGCTTAACATAAGGACATACTAATGTTTAAGTGTGGGGAGGTTGATAAACCCATATTTCATGGTTTATCTTGTGCTCAATTGAGTGGTTTTTATCAACTCTTTACCCACTTATTCATACTATTTGCATGGTTTTACATTTGTCTTCCTAATTATGTGCTTTGATTGAAAACATGCTACTTTGGCCTTAAGTTCCTTATGTTTAATCCTCTCTTATTACCATTAGATGTCTTGATATGTGTGTTAAGTGATTTCAGAGATTACAAGACAGGAATGACTCAGAGGATGGAAAGGAAGCATGCAAAAGTGGAAGGAATACAAGAAGTTGGAGAAACTGTAAAGCTGTCAACCTGACCCTCTCGCACTAAAACGACCATAACTTGAGCTACAGAGGTCCAAATGACACGGTTCCAGTTGCGTTGGAAAGCTAACGTCCGGAGCTTCAATTTGATACATAATATGCCATGGTGGCCCTGACGCTAGGCGACGCGACCACGTGCTCCATACGGCCACGTCGCAGTGACAAAAAACCAGCGTGGCAGATTTCTTCTCCAGCGATTTCTGGGCTGTTTTCGACCCAGTTTTCGGCACAGAAAACTCAGATTAGAGGCTGTAAAGTAGAGGGATTGCATCCATTCAGATGAGGCTCTCATAATTCTCTTTTATTATTTTTAGATGTAGTTTTTAGTGAGAGAGGTTCTCTCCTCTCTCTTAGGATTAGGATTAGGATTAGAAATTAGGATTCTTAGAAACTAAGATTTAGGACTTCTCTTGATTTTTAAGAGTGACTCTCAATTTAGGTTCAATGTTCCTTTTTATTTATTTTTCCAATTAAATTTATGAACTGTTCCATGTTTAGATTGATCTCCTTAATTAATGTTATTTGAGATATTTCAGATTGATGATTACTGTCTTTTATTTATATAAATAATTTGGATTTTTCTGTTTCCCTTTTGGCTTTGGTTAAATAATTGGTGACCCTAGAGTTATCAAACTCATTATTGATTGAAAATTGGATTTTTTCATTTCATTCATTCATATTCCAATAACTCTAGCCTTTCCCAAGGAAAGACTTAGACTTGAGGATTTGAATTAATTTATCCACTTAATTTACCTTCATAGTTAGAGGTTAACAAAGTGGGAGAAGAATCCAATTCTCTTTATAATTGATAAGGATAACTAGGATAGGACTTCCAGTTCCCATACCTTGCCAGGAGTTTATTTTATAGTTATTTATTTATTTTTCTTATTATTTTTTGTGCAACATACTGCCCCGTTACTTCCAAAACCCCAATTTTACCTGTTTCATAGCCAATAATAAAAACATACCTCCCTGCAATTCCTTGAGAAGACGACCCGAGGTTTAAATACTTTGGTTATCAATTTATTTAGGGGTTTATTACTTATGACAATCAAAACGTTTGTACAAAGGGATTTCTGTCAGTTCAAAGACTATATCTACAACGCGACTATTTTTATGAAATTCTTTACTGGCAAAAACCCAACGTCAGGCAGTAACAAAGCAATGAGAAAGACAAAACACAAACAAAATAGAAAGTCATATTCCTACAGTCTATCAGTAAGAAACAAACATACCAGGCAAAAAGAGTCAAAGATGCAACCTTTTTTCAGAATCAAACAAAATTATCATTCCAAAGCTTCAAAATCAAAAGCATTTCACAACATGCAAAAGCCCTAAAGGTATCAAGCAACAGGAAAAGCGAAAAAGACCATGCAAAAGATGAAGAAATTATGAGACGCACAGTGATCAGGCATAGCAAAAAGCAGAAAAGATCCAAACTTTTCCCAACCAAGATAAAAACTTTCTCAAAACAGACACAAAAATGGCGTAGAGGGAGGAAGAAAGAAGAACCAAACCTGGGAAAATGAGAGAAAGCTGCGAAGAAAAGCAGAGGAGCGGAAGGCAAAATTCAGAATCACCCCTTCTACCACGAAAAAGTGAAGTCACAAAGCAACGTCACTAGGCTGAAACGCGAAAACTACAGGTGGAGGCTTCAGAAAAGTCAAAAGGGAAAAATTGAAAGTGAGAAAGTAAAGGGAGAAGTTACGAAGAAGAAGTGAAGAAGAGAAACCATTTCTGATCGAGAAATTCAAAATAAAAACCAAGAGAAAATGAGGGCAATTAATGCCAATTAAATGCGGATATTAAAACCACTTGCGTTCCCAAAAAAGTGCTGATATAAAAGCGCGCGCTTTTAGAGAAAAATGTTCTACAGTCAAAAGATGCTACAAAAAGGAGTCGACAAAATGCTTGAGTTCGGTTTCACTAGAGAAGGACCAAAGTTAAGGACTCGACCTCGACAAAGAAGACCGAGCTCAAGCAGGGGCACTGTTCATACCCTGGGTCGAGCTATCCGACCTGGGATGATCGACGACAAAGCAACCGACCTCTTCAGGTCAAGTGGACCGACTTCTTCATAAAGAACTCGGCCGAGTAAACAAGAGAGCCCAATAAAGGGCCCGGGTAGAGGAACACGACTCAAATCCTAAGGCAGCCCAAGCCTAGAGAGATAAAGGCAGTTCCGTTGAAGATACGCTGACCTCAACTCAAAGATAAAAGATAAGATAAGATAACTAACTTATCTTATCCAAAAGGTCACATCTCATCATTATAAATACGTTGGAGCACCCAGGTATAACTTATACTCTGATTCTACTAAATACCTGCTTAATACCCTTGCTAACTTAAGCATCGGAGTCCCTTGCAGGTACCCCCCACCCTCCGGGGACAAAGGAATCAGCACCATCACCAAGTCCAACAAGCCGGACACAACAGCTCCGGCCGTCTCCCACCAGCCGGACACGTTAACACCGACCAGTACAGAAGATCTCGTCCGAGATCAATCTCCAGTTTCAGGTAACCCTCGGAACAGTAAGTATAGTATTTAATGGAGAGCAAAGAAGAAAAGGCCTAATTAAAATCTAAAATCCGTTTGTGGTCTACATTTAATTTGAACACATGATCAAGTTTCCTTTCTAGTAGGACACCCCTCACCCTAAAACTAAAAGACTATAAAATCAAATGATTTTCTTTTGAATTTTTCACAATGTAACAGTTCTTGTCTCAATCAAAGTAATGTAGCAGACTTGGTCATTTAAACAAATTACATAATGGATAATATGAATCTTCCTAATCTCTTTCATGCACGGACCATGCTTAATTGCAGTAGGACATCATTGTTCTCAGTTTTCAAACTATAAAATGGCATTATACAAATAAAAGCAATTTGAATATTTACTTTTAAAAGTTTTATATCTGTTATATGCTTTATTATATAGAACAAAATCTCTATATCTTTAATTGTCATTGTGATTGTGCTAGCACAAAAGGCATGAATAAATAATTATGTTCTTGTTAAGGATTTGAATGTACTTGTTGATCAACTTATACTACTGTTTTTATTTATTATGTGCTTTGTAGTGAAGTTTTTAGTTAGAAAGCTTATATTTAGTCATATATACATATAAATGTGCAGTAGAATCTGTTCATTATTTTTTATGGTTCTAAAACTAGAAGAAGAGGACACAAAATTCAGGTAGATATTCAAGTAGTATATCAACATGATAGGAACATACTTCTATTTTAATTTTTTTTTATTCTTTTTGGAAAAGGAGAAGAAGGAATTAAATATTATCATTCATGGTGTGGGATAAGGCGATTAGATAGAACATATAATTTTGAATTTTATTTTTATCTAATTTAGCCGTTGTTAAACAAACTGGTGGTGCTAGATGGTGCACGAAATTGTGATCATCAACAATGGCGCCAAAAACTTGGTAGCGCTCTCAAACGTGAATCACACTTTGTCACAACTTTGCACAACTAACCAGCAAGTGCACTGGGTCGTCCAAGTAATACCTTACGTGAGTAAGGGTCGATCCCACGGAGATTGTTGGTATTAAGCAAGCTATGGTCATCTTGTAAATCTTAGTTAGGCGGATTCAAATGGTTATAAAGGTTTCGAAATTAATAATAAATAAAACATAAAATAAGATAAAGATAATTATGTAAATCATTGGTAGGAATTTCAGATAAGTGTATGGAGATGTTGTGTTCCTTCTGAATCTCTGCTTTCCTGCAGCTTTTATCCAATCCTTCTTACTCCTTTCCATGGCAAGCTGTATGTAGGGCATCACCGTTGTCAGTGGCTACTTCCCATCCTCTCAGTGAAAATGGTCCAAATGCTCTTGTCACAGCACGGCTAATCATCTGTCGATTCTCGATCATGTCGGAATAGAATCCATTGATTCTTTTGCGTCTGTCACCACACCCAACAATCGCGAGTTTGAAGCTCGTCACAGTCATTCAATCCTTAAATCATACTCGGAATACCACAGACAAGGTTTAGTCTTTCCAGATTCTCAAGAATAGCCACCAAAGGGTTTTATCTTATACCACGAAGATTCTGATTAAGGAATCCAAGAGATATTCATTCGTTCTGAAGTAGAACAGAAGTGGTCATCAATCACGTGTTCATAGGTGAGAATGATGATGAGTGTCACGGATCATCACATTCGTCATGTTGAAGTGCAACGAATATCTTAAAATAAAAATAAGCTGAATTGAATAGAAAATAGTAGTACTTTGCATTAAAACTCGAGGTACAGCAGAGCTCCACACCTTAATCTATGGTGTGTAGAAACTCCACCGTTGAAAATACATAAGTGATGGTCTAGGCATGGCCGAATGGCCAGCCCCCCATAAACGTGATCAAAGGATCATAAGGTAATCCAAAATTAATCCAAAGATGTGGTCAAAAAGACACTTAGTATAATAGTAAAAAGTTCTATTTATACTAAACTAGCTACTAGGGTTTACAAAAATAAGTCTAAGTGCAAAAATCCACTTCTGGGGCCCACTTTGGTGTGTGCTTGGGCTGAGCTTGAGCTTTTACACGTGCAGAGGCTTCTCTTGGAGTTAAACGCCAAGTTGTAACGTGTTTTTGGCGTTTAACTCTGGTTTGTGACGTGTTTCTGGCGTTTTACTCCAGAATGCAGCATGGAACTGGCGTTGAATGCCAGTTTGCGTCCTCTAAGTTCGAACAAAGTATAGATCATTATATATTGCTGGAAAGCCCTGGATGTCTACTCCAAAGCAGTTGAGAGCGCGCCATTTGGAGTTCTATAGCTCCAGAAAATCCATTTCGAGTGCAGGGAGGTCAGAATCCAACAGCATCAGCAGTCCTTTTTCAGCCTGTATCAGATTTTTGCTCAGGTCCCTCAATTTCAGCCAGAAAATACCTAAAATCATAGAAAAACACACAAACTCATAGTACAGTCCAGAAATATGAATTTTGCATAGAAACTAATAAAAACATCCCTAAAAGTAGCTAGATCCTATTAAAAACTACCTAAAAACAATGTCAAAAAGCGTATAAATTATCCGCTCATCACAACACCAAACTTAAATTGTTGCTTGTCCCCAAGCAACTGAAAATCAAATAGGATAAAAAGAAGAGAATATACTATAAATCCCAAATTATCAATGAATATTAGTTCTAATTAGATGAGCGAGACTTGTAGCTTTTTGCTTCTGAATAGTTTTGGCATCTCACTTTTTCCTTTGAAGTTTAGAATGATTGGCATCCATAGAAACTCAGAGTTCAAATAGTGTTATTGATTCTCCTAGTTAAGTATGTTGATTCTTGAACACAGCTACTTTTATGAGTATTGGCCGTGGCCCTAAGCACTTTGTTTTCCAATATTACCACCGGATACATAAATGCCACAGACATATAACTGGTTGAACCTTTTCAGATTGTGACTCAGCTTTGCTAAAGTCCCCAGTTAGAGGTGTCCAGAACTCTTAAGCACACTCTTTTTTCTTTGGATCACGACTTTAACCACTCAGTCTCAAGCTTTTCACTTGGACCTACATGCCACAAGCACATGGTTAGGGACAGCTTGATTTAGCCACTTAGGCCTGGATTTTATTTCCTTGGGTCCTCCTATCCATTGATGCTCAAAGCCTTGGATCCTTTTTACCCTTGCCTTTTGGTTTTAAGGGCTATTGGCTTTTTCTGATTGCTTTTTCTTTTTCTTTCTAATAATTTTTTTTTCGCCACTTTTTTTTCGCAAGCTTTTGCTTTTTCACTACTTTTTCTTACTTCAAGAATCAATTTCATGATTTTTCAGATTATCAATAACATTTCTCTTTGTTCATCATTCTTTCAAGAGCCAACAATTTTAACATTCATAAACAACAAGATCAAAAATATGTACTGTTCAAGCATTCATTCAGAAAATAAAAAGTATTGTCACCACATCAATATAATTAAACTAATTTCAAGGATGAATTCGAAACTCATGTATTTCTTATTTTTTTTGTATTAAAAATATTTTTCATTTAAGAAAGGTGAAGGATTCATGAAATTATTCATAGCTTTAAGACATAGTTACTAAATAGTAATGATCATGTAGTAAAGACACAAACATAGACAAACATGAAGCATAAAATCAAAAAATAGAGATAAGAACAAGGAAGTTAAGGAATGAGTCCACCTTAGTATGGGTAGCATCTTCCTCTTGAATAACCAATGGTGCTTTTGAGTTCCTCTATGTCTCTTCCTTGCCTTGTTGCTTGATCCCTAGTGATTTTGGTGCTCCTATCCTTAGTTGCTCCCAATAATTGTGTGGAGGAAAATGTATCCCCTAAGGTATCTCAGGGATTTGTTGATGAGGGAATTCCTCATGCTCTTGTTGAGGTCCATGAGTGGGCTCTCTTGATGTACAGTCAAATGCTCTACTACTGAGCAATGGACCCTTGAGATGAATCTCTCCATCTCCCATGACTCGGAGTTGGAAGCTTTTGTCTTCCCTTTCCTCTTTCTAGAGGTTTCTCCGGCCTTAGGTGCCATCAATGGTTATGAAAAACAAAAAAGCTATGCTTTTACCACACCAAACTTAGAATGTTGCTCGCCCTCGAGCAAAAAAAGAAAAAATAGATGAAGAAGGAGAAGATATGGAGGAGAGGGAGAGATGTGTGGGTTTCGGCCAAGGGGGAGAAGAGAGGGTAGTGTTGTGTGAAAATGAAGAAGGATGGAGGGGTTTATATAGTGGAAGGAAAGGGAGTGGGGTTCGGTCATTCAGGGTGGGTTTGTGTGGGAAAGAGATTTTGAATGTGAAGGTAGGTGGGGTTTATGGGGAAGAGAGGATTTGAGGTGATTGGTGAAGGGTATAGTGTTATTGGATTGTGTAAAGAAGAGAGAAATGGGGTAGGTGTGGATCCTGTGGGGTCCACAGGTCCTGAGGTGATCCTGTGGGGTCCACAGATCTTGAGGTGTCAAGAATTTATCATCAATGCACCAATTAGGCATGTAAAATGCTCTCTGCATGCAATCCTGGCGTTTAATGCCAGACTGATGCTTGTTTCTGGCGTTAAACGCCATCTCTATGCTTGTTTTGGGCGTTCAACACTAGTCTGCAGCATGTTTCTGGCGTTGAACGCCAGTTCCATGCTTGTTTCTGGCGTTTAATGCCAGCTCTCCTCAGGGTGTAATCCTGGCATTTAAACGCCAGACTGCTGCTTATTTTTGGCATTCAACACCAGATTCATGCTCTATTTTGGCGTTGAACGCCAGCCAGATGCTCCTTACTGGCGTTTAAACGCCAGTAAGCTCTTCCTCCAGGGTATGTTGTTTCCTCTGCTGTTTTTGATTCTGTTTTAAATTTTAGTATTTGTTTTGTGACTCCACATGATCATGAACCTAATGAAACATAAAAGAACAATAAAAATATAGATAAATAAAAATTGGGTTGCCTCCCAATAAGCGCTTCTTTAATGTCAATAGCTTGACAGTGAGCTCTCATGGAGCCTCACAGATGTTCAGAGCATGATGAGGGCCTCCCAACACCAAACTTAGAGTTTGAATGTGGGGGCTTCTCAACACCAAACTTAAAGTTTGGTTGTGGCCTTCCAAAACTAAACTTAGAGTTTGATTATGGGGGCTTTGTTTGACTCTGTATTGAGAGAAGCTTTTCATGCTTCCTCTCCATGGTTGCAGAGGAAGATCCTTGAGCTTTAAACACAAGGTAGTCCCCATTCAATTGAAGGACTAACTCTCCTCTGTCAACATCAATCACAGCTCCTGCTGTGGCTAGGAAGGGTCTTCCAAGGATAATGCATTTATCCTCCTCCTTCCTAGTGTCTAAGATTATGAAATCAGCAGGGATGTAAAGGCCTTTAACCTTTACTAACATGTCCTCTACCATTCCATAAGCTTGTCTTATTGACTTGCCTGCCATCTCTAATGAGAATGTGGCAGCCTGTACCTCAAAGATCCTTAGTTTCTCCATTATAGAGAGTGGCATAAGATTTATGCCTGACCCCAGGTCACACAGAGCCTTCTCAAAGGTCATGGTGCCTATGGTACAGGGTATTAAGAATTTTCCAGGATCTTGTTTCTTTTGAGGTAAAGTTTGCTGAACCCATGTATCTAGTTCACTAATGAGCAAGGGAGATGCATCTTCCAAAGTCTCATTACCAAACAACTTGGTATTCAGCTTCATGATGGCTCTTAGATATTGAGCAACTTGCTCTCCAGTTACATCTTCATCCTCTTCAGAGGAAGAATAGTTTTCAGAGCTCATGAATGGCAGAAGGAGGTTTCAAGGAATCTCTATGGTCTCTATATGAGCCTCAGATTCCTTTAGGTCCTCAATAAGAAACTCCTTCTTGTTTGGGAGACGCCGACCTCAATGGGATACACGTCCTCCCCTTCCTCTATAGGTTCGGCCATTTTGATTATGTCAATGGCCTTGCACTCTCTTTTTGGATTCTTTTTAGTATTGCTTGGGAGAGTACTAAGAGGAGTTTCAGTGATTTTTTTGCTCAGCTGGCCCACTTGTGCATCCAAATTTCTGATGGATGACCTTGTTTCACTCATGAAACTTAAAGTGGCCTTAGATAGATCAGAGACTATATTTGCTAAGCTAAAGGAGCTCTGCTCAGAATTCTCTATCTGTTGCTGAGAAGATGATGGAAAAGGCTTGCTATTGCTAAGCCTGTATCTTCCACCATTATTAAAGCCTTGTTGAGGCTTTTGTTGATCCTTCCATGAGAAATTTGGATGATTTCTCCATGAAGAATTATAGGTGTTCCCATAGGGTTCACCCATGTAATTCACCTCTGCCATTGCAGGGTTCTCAGGATCATAAGCTTCTTCTTCAAAAGATGCCTCTTTAGTACTGTTGGATGCATTTTGCCATCCATTCAAACTCTGAGAAATCATGTTGACTTGCTGAGTCAACATTTTGTTCTGAGCCAATATGGCATTCAGAGCATCAATTTCAAGAACTCCCTTCCTCTGAGGCGTCCCATTACTCACAGAATTCCTCTCAGAAGTGTACATGAATTGGTTATTTGCAACCATGTCAATGAGTTCTTGAGCTTCTGCAGGCGTTTTCTTTAGGTGAATGGATTCACCTGCAGAATGGTCTAGTGATATCTTAGAGAACTCAGATAGACCATAATAGAATATATCCAAAATGGTCCACTCTGAAAGCATGTCAGAAGGACACCTTTTGGTCATCTGCTTGTATCTTTCCTAAGCTTCATAGAGGGATTCACCATCTTTTTGTTTGAAGGTCTGAACATCCACTCTAAGCTTGCTCAGCTTTTGAGGAGGAAAGAATTTAGCCAAGAAGGTCGTGACCAGCTTATCCCAAGAGTCCAGGCTATCTTTAGGTTGTGAGTCCAACCATGTTCTAGCTCTGTCTCTTACAGCAAAAGGAAAAAGCATGAGCCTGTAGACTTCAGGATCTACTCTATTAGTCTTAACAGTCTCACAGATCTGCAAGAACTCAATTAAGAACTGATAGGGATCTTCTGATGGAAGTCCATGAAACTTGCAGTTCTGTTGCATTAGAGCAACTAGGTGAGGCTTCAGTTCAAAATTGTTTGCTCCAATGGCAGGGATTGAGATGCTTCTTCCATCAAACTTGGAAGTAGGTGTAGTATAATCACCAAGCATCCTCCTTGCATTATTATTTTTGGCTGCCGTCTCCTCTTCCTTTTCAAAAATTTCTGTAAGGTTGTCTTTGGATTGTTGTAATTTAGCTTCTCTTAGTTTCCTCTTCAGAATCCTTTCAGGTTCAGGATCTACTTCAACAAGAATATTCTTGTCCTTCCTCCTGCTCATATGAAAAAGAAGGGAACAGAAAATAATAATAGAAATCCTCTTTACCAAAGTAGAGAGATTCCTTTATGTTAGTAGAAGAAGAAAATAATAGAAGAAGGAAAAGAGGAAAATTCGAACTCAGAGAGGAAGAGTGGGTTCTAATTTTAAGATGAAGAGAAGTGTTAGTAAATGAATGAATAAATAGAAAGATATGAGAGAGTGAGAAATTCGAAAAAAAATTTTGAAAAACAGTTAGTGATTTTCAAAAAATTGAGAGAAGAAATAAAATTAAAATAAAAAAATTTGAAATAATTAGTTAATTAAAATAATTTTGAAAAAAAGGGAGATGATTTTTGAAAATTAGAGAGAGAAAAGTAGTTAGGTGATTTTGAAAAAGATAAGAAACAAACAAAAAGTCAATTAGTTAGTTGAAAAAGATTTGAAAATTAATTTTGAAATGATAAGAAGTTAGAAAAGATATTTTGAAATCAAATTTTTTTTTTAGAAAGATATGATTGAAAATATATGATTAAAAATATATGATTGAAAAAGATATTTTGAAAAAGATTTGATTTTTAAAATTAAAATTGATTACTTGACTAACAAAGAAACTAAAAGATATGATTCTAGAATTTAAAGATTGAACCTTTCTTAACAAGAAAGTAACAAACTTCAAATTTTTTGAATCAATCACATTAATTGTTAGTAAAGTTTTCGAAATTTTGAAATAAAGATAAGAAAAAGATTTTGAAAAATAAATTTAAATTTTCGAAAATCATAAAAGAAAAATAAAAAAGATTTGATTTTTGAAAAAGATTTTGAAAAGATAGGATTTTTAAAATTGAAAATTTGACTTGACTTATAAGAAATAGCTAAGTTTTAAAATTTTTTGACTAAGTCAACTCAAATTTTCGAAATTTATGAGAGAAAAAAGGAGAAGATATTTTTTATTTTTGAATTTTTAATGATGAGAGAGAAAAACATAAAAATGACCCAAAACATGAAAATTTTGGATCAAAACACATGATGCATGCAAGAACACTATGAATGTCAAGATGAACACCAAGAACACTTTGAAGATCAAGATAAACATCAAGACTTGTTTTTTTTTGAAAATTTTCAAGAAAAGAAAAACATGCAAGACACCAAACTTAGAAATTTTCAATGCTTAGACACTATGAATGTAAAAATGCATATGAAAAACAACAAAAAACACAAAACAAGAAAATATGAAGATCAAACAAGAAGACTTACCAAGAACAACTTGAAGATCATGAAGAACATATGCATGAGTTTTCGAAAATTGAATGCATAAATTTTAAAAACATGCAATTGACACCAAACTTAAAAATTGACACTAGACTCAAACAAGAAACACAAAATATTTTTTATTTTTATGATTTTATGATTTTTTTGGTTTTTTTTTCGAAAATAAATTTTGGAAAAACGAAAAAGAAGAAAAAATTTTGTAAGATTTTTGAAAACTTTTTGAAAACAAAATAAGAAGAAAATTACCTAATCTGAGCAACAAGATGAACCGTCAGTTGTCCAAACTCGAACAATCCCCGGCAACGGTGCCAAAAACTTGGTGCACGAGATTGTGATCATCAACAATGGCGCCAAAAACTTGGTAGCGCTCTCAAACGTGAATCACGTCACAACTTCGCACAACTAACCAACAAGTACACTGGGTCGTCCAAGTAATACCTTACGTGAGTAAGGGTCGATCCCACGGAGATTGTTGGTATGAAGCAAGCTATTATCATCTTGTAAATCTCAGTTAGGCGGATTCAAATGGTTATAAAGGTTTCGAAATTAATAATAAATAAAACATAGAATAAGATAGAGATACTTATGTAAATCATTGGTAGGAATTTTAGATAAGTGTATGGAGATGCTGTGTTCCTTCTGAATCTCTGCTTTCTTGCTGCTTTTATCCAATCCTTCTTACTCCTTTCCATGGCAAGCTGTATGTAGGGCATCACCGTTGTCAATGGCTACTTCCCATCCTCTCAGTGAAAATGGTCCAAATGCTCTTGTCATAGCACGGCTAATCATCTGTCGGTTCTCGATCATGTCGGAATAGAATCCATTGATTCTTTTGCGTCTGTCACCACGCCCGACAATCACGAGTTTGAAGCTCGTCACAGTCATTCAATCCTTGAATCCTACTCGGAATACAACAGACAAGATTTAGACTTTTTGGATTCTCAAGAATAGCCACCAAAGTGTTCTAGCTTATACCACGAAGATTCTGATTAAGGAATCCAAGAGATATTCATTCGTTCTGAAGTAGAACAGAAGTGGTTATCAATCACGTGTTCATAGGTGAGAATGATGATGAGTGTCACGGATCATCACATTCGTCATGTTGAAGTGCAACGAATATCTTAGAATAAGAATAAGCTGAATTGAATAGAAAATAGTAGTACTTTGCATTAAAACTCAAGGTACAACAGAGCTCCACACCTTAATCTATGGTGTAGAAACTCCACCGTTGAAAATACATAAGTGATGGTCCAAGCATGGCCGAATGGCCAGCCCCCATAAACATGATCAAAGGATCATAAGGTAATTGGTGCACGAAATTGTGATCAATACTTTTTCACAACTCAAATAATCCCTAGTAATGGCCCCAAAAACTTGGTGCTCAATACCATGGCATAAACACAACTTCGCACAACTAACCAGCAAGTGTACTGGGTCGTCCAAGTAATAAACCTTACGCGAGTAAGGGTCGATCCCACAGAGATTGTTGGTATGAAGCAAGCTATGGTCACCTTGTAAATCTTAGTCAGGCAAACTCAAATGGGTATAGTGATAAACGCATAAAACATAAAGGTAAAGATAGAGATACTTATGTAATTCATTGGTAGGAACTTCAGATAAGCGTATGAAGATGCCTTCCCTTCCGTCTCTCTGCTTTCCTACTGTCTTCATCCAATCCTTCTTACTCCTTTCCATGGCAAGCTTAAGCAAGGGTTTCACCGTTGTCAGTGGCTACCTCCCATCCTCTCAGTGGAAATGTTCAACGCACCCTGTCACGGCACGGCTATCCAGCTGTCGATTTTCGATCATGTCAGAATAGAATCCAGTGATTCTTTTGCGACTGTCACTAACGCCCCGCCCTCAGGAGTTTGAAGCACGTCACAGTCATTCAATCATTGAATCCTACTCAGAATACCACAGACAAGGTTAGACCTTCCGGATTCTCTTGAATGCCGCCATCAGTTCTAGCCTATACCACGAAGA
>NC_029774.3:14596566-14600152 GCF_000817695.3 Arachis duranensis | reverse complement strand
TCCAAATACAATAGTAAAAGGTCCTACTTATAGAGAACTAGTAGCCTAGGGTGTACAGAGATGAGTAAATGACATAAAAATTCACTTCCGGGTCCACTTGGTGTGTGCTTGGGCTGAGCAATGAAGCAATTTCGTGTAGAGACTCTTCTTGGAGTTAAACGCCAGCTTTTATGCCAGTTTGGGCGTTTAACTCCCATTTTGGTGCCAGTTCCGGCGTTTAACGCAGGGATTTCTGAGGGTGACTTTGTACGCCGGTTTGGGCCATCAAATCTTAGGCAAAGTATGGACTATCATATATTTCTGGAAAGCCCAGGATGTCTACTTTCCAATGCCGTTGAGAGCGCGCCAATTGGGCTTCTGTAGCTCCAGAAAATCCACCTCGAGTGCAGGGAGGTCAGAATCCAACAACATCTGCAGTCCTTTTTAGTCTCTGAATCAGATTTTTGCTCAGGTCCCTCAATTTCAGCCAGAAAATACCTGAAATCACAGAAAAACACACAAACTCATAGTAAAGTCCAGAAAAGTGAATTTTAACTAAAAACTAATAAAAATATACTAAAAACTAACTAGATCATACTAAAAACATACTAAAAACAATGCCAAAAAGCGTACAAATTATCCGCTCATCAGTAATCCAAAATTAATCCAAAGATGTGGTAAAAAAGACACTTAGTACAATAGTAAAAAGTTCTATTTATACTAAACTAGCTACTAGGGTTCACAGAAATAAGTCTAAATGCAGAAATCTACTTCCGGGGCCCACTTTGGTGTGTGCTTGGGCTGAGCCTGAGCTTTTACACGTGCAAAGGCTTCTCTTGGAGTTAAACACCAAGTTGTAACGTGTTTTTGGCGTTTAACTCTGGTTTGTGATGTGTTTCTGGCGTTTTACTCTAGAATGCAGCATGAAATTGACGTTGAACGCCAGTTTACGTCATCTAAGTTCGAAAAAAGTATGGATCATTATATATTGCTGGAAAGCCCTAGATGTCTACTTTTCAACGCAGTTGAGAGCGCACCATTTGGAGTTTTGTAGCTCCAGAAAATCCATTTTGAGTACATGGAGGTTAGAATCCAACAACATCAGCAGTCCATTTTCAGCCTGTATCAGATTTTTGCTCAGGTCCCTCAATTTCAGTCAAAAAGTACCTGAAATCATAGAAAAACACACAAACTCATAGTAAAGTCGAGAAATATAAATTTTTCATAGAAACTAATAAAAACATCCCTAAAAGTGTATAAATTATCCGCTCATCACTAGACGGATTGTAATCGACTCCTGCCTTCCATATCCTTCCTCTGTTAAACAAACTGTTAAGCAAAATCTCTATACTTTTGATCAAGCAATTCAGGTAACATTCTGATGTTTGTGTTGAATAATAATATAATATACTATTTACATATCTTCCCTCTGCTCTGCTCTGGTTCTTTTTGTATAATGAATTAAGAATACATTTAAGAGGCATTTATAGGAGAATTCGCTTTCACTTTTTATTATATATTAAAATTCAAGGGCTTCATTGAAAATAGCTTCTACATTGAGGTTCAAATTGGCATTATATATACTTAACTATATATAGGGAAAATATTGCATGGGTGACTCCTAGTAAAGAGAAAAGAAAAGAAAAAAAGATATTGTATGAAGTGAACGTGTTTCATCGTTTAGCTTCTTGTTTTTTCATTTATTTTCATGTGATTTGCAGTATTGTCATTGTGAGAAGTCACAATTTTATATTAGTTAGTTAATCTTTACTGTTTTTGATCTTGTTTTTTGTAAGACAAGTCTGTGATTTATCTATATATATCATCGCTGCTACTCATACTAATAAGAACATTAATAATACACTTCATTTCATGCAATCTAGCTTAGTCTCATCTTCTCTACTCACTAATTCTCTGATTTAATATCATCACAGCAATTTTTTTTTATATTTTAGTGTTCTAACATTGCAAAATTTTTTATTTTTACTTATGGCAGATATATGCAGTGTCTTTCACTATTTGTATTGTGGTAAGTGTAGAAAATAGGTGAATAACCAAAAAATTCTTTTACATACCTAATTAAATAGTTCATATAATTTTATTTGATCTACTTTTTATTTTGTAATTTGATTTCATGTTTATTGCATTGATTTGGAAGTTTGATTTTGCACCCTTTATGGTGTTGATTATTGCCATACTAAATGATGGTAAGATAATATTGTGCTGAATGACTTTCATGTAGTTTGCTTGGATTGTTGTGTGATTTTTCAATGATATTTTCCTTCACCATTATCCCTTTAGGTACCATTATGACAATATCCAAGGATAGAGTGAAACCATCCCTACAACCTGATAGCTGGAAATTGAGGGAGATATTTGCTACTAGTTTTGGACCGTTGTGTGATTTTTCTGGCTTATGAAGGACACTGACTTCTTCTTGGTAATCAATTTAATTTCACATTTCTTTAAGTATATTTGGTTGTAGGTAGAAACCAGTAGGGATGAGCTCTAATAAAATTTATACATTAGATTCATCTATGAAAAGTTCACATGTTATCATCTACTAGTGGAAATTGTGACATTTATGAACAATAACTTTTTGTTGTTGCAGGACAAGTTTGGTGTAAGGTCTCTGAGACATAATCCTGTAGAAATGATGGCAACCCTTTACCTACAAATCAGTATTTTTAGCCAGGCACTAATTTTCATCACTAGGTCTTGCAACTGGTCCTATGTTGAAAGATATAGTCTTCTTCTACTGGATTCTTTCATGATTTTTTAGCTGGTAATTTTGATTCTTTTTGTTCTCCTCTCAGCAACCTAATATGTAAAGATATGTGCTGGCTTAATTTTTTCTTCTGTTGTAACTGAAAATTTTTCTGTAATTGGCAGGTGGCAATTGCTCTTGTAGTATATGCTAATTGGAGCTTTTCAAGAATCAAGGGAATGGGATGGGATTGGATTGGTGTAATCTGGCTCTACAGTTTAGTGACCTATGTGCCTCTTGATTTGCTTAAATTTGTGATTATATATCTATCTATTGTTTATTTAGTATTTTTTTTATATTAATATGTCAAGTTTAATAAATATGATGTAAAAAAATAAGTTATAGTAAAGAGAAATGGTATAACCCATTTGAGTAGTTAATCAGCTTTTTTTAAGCTCTTGTATGAAATTGTGGCAATTCAAAACTGTCACATTTTAAAAAAAAATCTGGATAAATTTGCGGCGATTTCAAAACCGCTATAATTTTTTTAAATCCATTGACAAAAATAGCGGCGGTTTTGTGACCGCTGCAAAATCAATTATCTAAATTGCGGTGGATGTACCAGTGGTTCATTAGAACCGCCGCAAAATCAAATTACAACCCCCTAATAGGCGAAGTTTGTGGAACTGCAAGAATTTTGTTTTGCGGCAGTTTTAAACTACCACAAATCCATCAAAAAATCGCCGCTATTCGGTATGTCTCTTGTAGTGTGCATTCACACACACACACACACACACACACACACACACACACAGTAGCGACTATAATTAATGGTACACACACACACACACACACACACACACACACACACACACACACACACACACACACACACACACA
>NC_029774.3:14583159-14596548 GCF_000817695.3 Arachis duranensis | reverse complement strand
CCCCATGTCCTCTTTCTGATTGCGAGGTCTACAGGACACTCTCCCTGCGAGGTGTACAGGGCACTATTCCTGCAAGATGTTGATAAATGTAACGAGCCCATTTTTGGCAAGTCGGGGTCACTGTCAGTCATCAGGTGTCACTTCTCAGTAACCCTATAAATTGTAGACTCAATAATATTTACTACATATGAGACTTTCGTACTAACGGAATTGCGTATGTTATCTTATTTGTATCATATCTTTTTTCCTAATAAACCAGGTAGCAATAACCAAACTATCATCAGAGATATACAATATAAAATAAATACCAACTAACAACAAAATCAAAATATATATATATACACACACACACACACACAATTGACAACTTCCCAAATACCTAGTTTATGTAGAAAATTCCTAAGTTGGTACCTGCACTAACAAAAGAAAATATCAAGTCCTATCCCTCAAAATGCTACAAAAGTAAGGAAAAAGCATAGTCTAAGGAATGAAATCCATCTATCCTATAATTGTCCACTGTCGAGGCATAAGTCTGCTGACATCATCTCAGCACTAGTTTCGAGCACCTCTCACAACATCTTCTGTATGGTCCTGAAACACATGCTTCTCTAGTACCTCTATGAATAGAATTCTAATAGCGGCGACCAAGTTTGGATCTTCCAGCTGTGGGGAAAAGGAAAAAGAAGGAGTCAGAACCTATATGGTTCCCAGTAAGGCGACATCACAAAAACACATCTCTCTCATGAAACCTTGAATTTTGGTTCTATCGTAATATTTATTTTCAGTTTACTTTGTCCTAAGTACTATACTAAACTTCTTTTCTCCTTTCCATACTTGTGGGGTTTGACATAACTCTTCTTTGGCATCTTTCTTTGGGATTCATGTCATTCCTACACTATTTTCTACAACTATTATTCCTAACTTTACTATCTTATTCTAAGCTTTGAAGAAATTTAAATCATAAAATTTAAAAAATACAGACAAGAATCAGAGAATAGAAATTTAGCGAGAAGCAGATAGCACATAGTAGAAAGAATGAATCGTAAACAATCACAATCAAATGCACAAGCAATTTATGATGCATGCCTGTCCCTAGTGCAAGCCATGAGCTCATGCGTTGGTTGTCTACCCACAATCCGACGTTACCCAGGGCTACGCCCGGACATAATTTCTCTAATGTTTTAGTTAGGCACATTGGTATCATCATGGGTGAACCCATGTCAGTCAGGATACCTTGGCATCACGGGTTTATTCGTGTCAGTTAGGCCGAATCATAATCATAATAATTTTGCTAGCATCTCTAGTGTGCATCACAATGAGAAACAGGCTGTCAATCAGGCAGGTGTCCCCACTTTAGCAATCTCTGGTTAAAATCTTGGGGCTTTTCTTATTCTCTGCATTACTCTCTTGGGGACTTTCGCCCCCCAGCTCTTTGTACCTTATAAAATATTCATATATATTGTAAAAAGCTCAAGCACGGAATCTTTAATTATACAAGATAATTCTGTAGGCTTAAAGCTTTAATATAAAACTAATTTTGAGGCAATTCGATTAAAATTGAATTTTATAAAAAATTTTGAAGTTCTGCCATCACTTTGAGAGCAAAAAAAAATAGCAAAGCTGTAGTTTTAGTAAATTCATGAAAAATCTAATTCTATCCAAATGTCTTTAAAATTTAGTGACGTTAAATAAGATTCACCTAGCTTTCAAACAAAGCAAATTTTAGTTCAATATCATATCACACCAAAAAGTTATACAGCTTGAAATATGGCCGTGTTTTAGAGGAAGCTAGTTGAAAAGGGCAGTGAGCTAGTCACCTTCTCACATGTATAACTATTTTTATAAACATGACATAAGCCTGAAATTTAAACTGAGTATTATAGACATATAAAAAACTTTAAATTTCTACTAGTTTCAACTTAATCTCTTATCATCATTTGAAGTTAATTAGGTTGGAAGTTGGTGCTTCTACAGCAAAAGGATAGAATTTTCTACAGAAATCATCAATTTTAAAAAATTTATTTTTCCCAATCTACTTATCAGCAAATTCTGAAATTTTTATAGGACATTCAAGACATATTAAAGTTTCATATAAAAATAACTTTATCTAAAATAGTGGTCTAAACTGCTCCCAGAAATGATTTTAATTCACTGTTGATTATGCAGAAATTCTGCATGAGCAATTTTTACAACCTTATATACCAAATCTTATATCTACGCCTATAACTCTTCTAAAATTATAATTCTATCTCCACTTGGTCATTCTTACTTGTTTATTAAGTCATCAAAGTCCCAAGAAAAATATTTCATCATCCACACATTTGGTGAGATTCCAAAGTTTTTGTTCAAACAACCAAAATTCCAAACAACATAATCAGGAATATTCATCATCTAATTCATCATCAATCATCACAATCAGCCATTGACGATCGGATTTTCTATCGGTAAAGAATTCACTAATAAGTTCGCGTTATAGGTATAGTTTCTAAACCAACAGAGAATCCTTTCGTACAAAAGTTTGGTTGTCACAAGTAACAAAACCCAATAAATTTATAAACCGAAGTATTCAAACCTCGGGTCGTCTTCTCAAGGAATTGCAGGGAGGTGTGTTTTATTATTGATTATGGAAAAAGTATCTTTTTGGGGTTTTTAAATAGGTTGAACAAGAAAAGTAAATTGCAATAAATTAAATGAATAACTAATAAAGCTCTTGGCAAGGTATGAGAATTAGAAGTCTTATCCTAGTTATCCTTATCAATTGTGATGAGAATTGGCTTTGCTCCCACTTGGTCAACCTCTAACTATGAAGGTATGTTAAGTGGATAAATCAATTTGATTCCTTAAGTCCTAGTCAATTCCTAAGAAAAGACAAGAGTTAGGGAAATTCAAATCAATCAGCAAAGAATTCCAATTTTCAATCATCAGCTGAGTTTGATAACTCAAGAGTCTCTAATTACTCAACCAAAGCTAAGAGTGTAAAAAGCTAAATTAAAATCATATATCTGAAATACCTCGAATTATATTAAATGGAAAGTTAGATTGAACATAAGAATCCATAAACCAAATTGGCAACATCAATTAATCAACTAAATTAATAGAATAAATAAAAGTAGAAGAACACATAAAGAAAAGTAAAGGAATATTAAACCTGGAAATTGAGAAGTAGAAATTCTAATCCTAAAAGAAATCCTAAATCCTAAAACCTAAGAGAGAGGGGAGAGCTTCTCTCTCTAAAAACTATATCTAAACCTAAAATTATGAATTATGAGCCTATGCTTTATATCCATTGAGTCTCTGCATGTTCCCTGGCTTTATTCTGTGTTTCTGGGCCAAAAACTGGGTCAAAACGCGGCCCGAAATCGCTCCCATCATGTTCTATTAATTCTGCAGATTGCGCATGTCACGCGTACACGTCATCCATGCGTGCGCGTCATTCAGCATTTTTTACTTGCCACGCGTACGCGTTATCCACGCGTTCGCGTAATTCATGCAAACTCCAATCCACGCGTTCGTGTTAGGCACGAGAACACGTCACTGTGGTTTTCTCCATTTCGCGCGATCGTGTGAGCCATGCGTCCGCGTCGGTATTTGCTGGTCATCTCCTTAGTTTCTTGTGTTCCTTCCTTTTTTGCAAGCTTCCTCTCCATTCTCTAAGTCATTTCTGCCCTATGAAGCCTGAAAACACTTAACACACGGATCACGGCATCGAATGGTATAAGGAGAATTAAAATATACAATAAAAGGATCTCTAGGAAGCAAGTTTTCAACCATAGAACAACTTTGGGAAGGAATTGTAATATCATGCTAATCATATGAATAAGTGGGTAAGAATTTGATAAAAACTACTCTATGAAACACAATATAAACCATAATAGTGGTTTATCAACCTCCCCATACTTAAACATTAGCATGTCCTCATGCTTAGCTTAAGGAGATAAAACAAATAAGTAGGGAAAAGTAAGACTCATGCAATGCAACCTATGAATGTGAATACAACTACATGCTAAGATGTTTCTATCTACTTGGTTAAAAACAAACAAGTTCTCCAAGACAAATACAAACCAAATTCCACTAATTCAAATCGTACAATAAAAAGCAAGTAAACTTGTAAGAAGATAGCTCATGAAAGCAGGGAACATAGAATCAAGCACTAGACCCTTACTGGCAGCGTATATCACTCTAACTCTCAAGTATCTAGGGTTAATCACTCTACTCTTCCCTAGTCATGCTTTCTCAACCTTGTTCTTCATCTAACCAATCAACAAATATTTAGCATACGAATGCAAACATTATGAGGTCTTTTCAGGATTGTAATGGGGTTGAGGTAAAGGTAAGGATATATGTATGGCCAAGTGAGCTATAATATGAATATTTAACTAACCTAAGCTCTTACCTAATACACACACATACTCTATGTAATTCTAAAAATCACACCTAGCTACCCATAATTCCCACTTTTGTATTACATATTCATGTACCAAATTTTTTATATTTCTTTATCACATGTGCATTGATCTTTCTATTAAAGCTTAACATTGGAGTATTTTTGTCCCCTTATTTATTTACTTAATTATTGAATATTTTTGAATTTTTTTTTATGTAGAGAAATAAACATAACTTATCAATGCACATGGATTTTTCATTATTTAATTATTTTGGTTTTTCATGAGTAGGTTCCCAAATTCCTAATATTCAAATAAATTAGAAATATGATACATTCCCTTATTAACCCATGTTCCTACAGTTTCCCCACACTTAGTTGATGCACAACCTCTATCTTAAGCTAACCAAAGATTCAATTGGGATATTTAATTTATTTTTCTGCTTAAGGCTAGTGATGTGGTAAAATATTAAACAAATGGGGATAAAAGGCTCAAGGTGGCTAACAAAGGTGATTGAAAAGGTAGGCTTTTTGGGGATAAGTGAGCTAATAATCAAATGATGGCCTCAATCATATGCAAGCATGTAAATACACTAAATAGTGGACATATAGAATGGAACAAAGTAAAGATTGCAATCATAGAGAAGAAAACACACAAGAATAAAATATTTATGGTTAAATAATGTAACCATATAAATAAGCTCAAAATCTCACAGGTTGTGTGTTCTTTGGCTCAAAAAATCATGTTACAAATACAACTTCAAACAAATTTAACACATAGAGAATTTTAATTTTTAATTTAAATTAGTAAAATTTTTCAAAAAATAGGGTCCTAGAAAGAAACTTATTATTTTTCAACCAAGTAGTACTTAAATGCAAACAACCAACTATACATGCAATCCATTATGCAATGCAACAATGAACTAATAAAGAAAATAAGATATTGGTGTTGAGAAGAGAATAACTAACCCATGGAGATCGGTATCGACCTCCCCACACTTAAAGATTGCACCGTCCTCGGTGCATGCGAAGATGTGTAGGTGGACGGGCTGCTACAACTTATGCTTTTTCTAGAAATTGTGCAGATGGACTTGTCTATTGCCTCTTTGAGAAGCTTTTCCTTTTCCTTCTTCGGTGGCCATCCTGAAAAAAGAGAAAAAAGAAGAAAGGTAACCCAAAAACAAAGATAGAAAACAAATAAAATTATGAGTGGGTAATGCCAAATAATAAGGGTCTCAATTACATGGTAGTCACAACATGCAAGTGAGGAAACACTATAAGCACATGGCATACCAATGGTGCAGACATTGCAACAAAGGGGAAGAGATAATGGGTAATGAAAAATAATATAAATTCATGTCAATGCAAAAGGAGTATAAGTAACATAAAAGATTAGCATTGACTTAAATAATATTACCCAACAATATAAAACAAGTCATTAAGCACCAAAATAATACCAGAAAAGATATAACAGTTGAATAAGAACATTTAACACCAACGGTAGATTAATAAATTTAGAAAAGAAAATAAAAATATGCACAAAATTAAAATGCAATGAATGAAAGTATGCAAATAAATTAAGTAAAATAGAATGAGAGATAATAAGAATGAGAAGTGAAAGAAATGAAGAAGAAGTAAGGAAGAGAGGAGGAAGAAAAATTTAAGATTGGTGAAGAAAAGATAAAATTTCTGGCGCTGATTTGGATAAGCTGTGTGGCGCAAACGACGCGGACACGTGGAGCACGCGTTCGCGTGAGTTGCAAAATTTTCTGATGACGCGTACGAGCGGGGCACGCGTACACGTGACTTGATTTGTGCCATTGGCGTGAGAGCAGCCTCGCGTTCGTGCAACTCTCTGTCTCAAACGCATATTGCTAAAATTTAGGTGACGCGTGCGCGTGGGTGACGCGCACGCGTGCATGGCCTTTCTTTTTAAATTGACGCGGACGCGTGGGGCACGCGTTCGTGTGGTAGGGCTTGTGCTTCTAGCATGGTTCCAGCCCCACTCCATCACAACTTGCTGCCATACACCTATTTACGTCGATTTCGCGGGGTCACGCGTTCGCGTGGGTGATGCGCACGCGTGGAAGGCTGGATTTGCAAAGGACGTGGATGCATCAGGGACGCGTTCACGTGGGCGTGTTTGTGCCTGACACACGCCTCCAGCCATGCTCCCACGTGACTTTCTATTCAAATCTCCTTTTTCGCTAATTCTCCTTTGACACGGACGCGTCAATGACGCTGGCGCGTCGCGTGCTTCCTCTCTTGTTTTTTTGTGTGTGCAGTATGCAGAATGCAATGCTGATGTGTATGTTATGCATAATTCCAGGTTCAATAAAATATAATAAAATAAAACTTAAAAACAAACAAAATGAAATAAAATTGAAATTGAAAAAGGAACGATCATACCATGGTGGGTTGTCTCCCACCTAGCACTTTTAGTTAAAGTCCTTAAGTTGGACATTTGGTGAGCTCCCTGTTATGGTGGCTTGTACTTGAATTCATCCAAAAATCTCCACCAATGTTTGGAATTCCAATAGCCTCCGGGATCCCAAACTAGGCGCAGGAAGTCTTCAAGCAAGTTAAAGCAAGTGACAAGGCCCCAAGAGTATTGATTGCTAGACTGAATTCCAGGGTCCCAAATCTTGCTTTTGCACCCGTCTTCTTGTTGATTATCATGATTCCATCCGGGTGGCAAGCAGTCTGAATTCTCACTGAAGTGGCCAAACAACATTCTAGACCCATTCAATTGAGCTCTACACCAACCTTTGCGTTTAAACATTGAGCATACAACCATGTTGAACCTTGCTTGACCACTCCAACCACTAACCATCTTTCTCTTACTCTTAATGCCACAAAGAGCTCTAAGTTGACCATTCGTCTCTAGTAAAGCATAATCAAGTGAGCTAATTAAGCTTAGAGATGAGAGATTTACCCACTTGAATGAAGGAATGGATGGTGATGGCTTTGGGGGAGAAGCCTCCAACAACTTTGATAAGGTGATTTCCAGCTCCATTCCCTTGAGCTCTTCTTTGACAACTTCCACCTCTTTGCAAGCTTCTTCAATATCAACCCCTTCCTCTTGGTAGCTTTCTTCCAATTCGATCTCTTCTTCATTGTTCACTAAGAGCATGGGAGGTTGTGCTTTTTCTTCTTTAATCTCCATGTCAAGTCCAATGGGAGAGGATTCAATTGTAGATAAGAATTCATCAATGATTGAATCCATCTCTTGATCATCCCCTTCAAATTCTTCAACCATGATATGCCTTGGAGGTTGTACACCCTCCTCAACATCAAATTCAAACTCCTTAGAAAGGAGTTCTGTAACTTGAGGTTCCCATGGATGTTCCGCATCTCCCAAGTCTTCGACCACTTCTTTCTCTTCCTTGGGAGGTATGGCTTCTTCCAATTGTTCCAATACAAAGTCATGCTTTTCACGGTCCACCGGAATTTCTAGCTTCTCCTTCATGCTACGTTCTTTAGTAGATTCTCCAAATGAAGCCATGGGAGTTCCTTGAGTGTCTAAACGTCGAGAAGGTAATCGATTGATTGCTTGCTCCAGTTGGTGAATGGTTGCATTGAGTCGATCCACTGTCTCCTTGAAATGATCATTTGACTCTTGTTCTGCTTGGATAGCATAATTAGGATCATATGGCTCATAGGGTGGTTGGCATGATGGATATGGGTTAGGATCATACTGAGGTGTTTGGTTGTAGGGGGCTTCTGAGTATGGTGGTTCAAAGGTATGCTGGGGAGGCGGTTCATAAGCATATGGTGGGCCTTGTTGGTAACCACAAGGGGGTCCACCATATCTATTGTCTTGGCATGCATTGTAGGATGGTCGTTGTTCATGATACCTTGGAGAGTGTTGTTGCCAAAAGGGTTGATCAGATCCTCGTGACTCCTTCCCTCTTTGACTGTTTCGACCTTGATGCATGTTTCTGTTATAGCTTCCATCCCTTACAACAACATTAGAACCAAACTCAAAGCGACATGGGTGAGAACTCATAGTAGCTAATAAAAATTAAAAACAAAAATAAAAATAAACAAGCAAAAAGCAAATATTTACAATAACCAATAATAAGGCACATGTTTGCAATTCTCCAACAACAGCGCCATTTTGACGATCGGATTTTCTATCGGTAAAGAATTCACAAATAAGTTCGCATTGTAAGTATAGTTTCTAAACTAACAGAGAATCCTTTCGTACAAAAGTTTGGTTGTCACAAGTAACAAAACCCAATAAATTTATAAATAGAAGTATTCAAACATCGGGTCGTCTTCTCAAGGAATTGCATGGAGGTGTGTTTTATTATTAATTATAGAAAAAGTATCTTTTTGGGGTTTTTAAATAGGTTGAACAAGAAAAGTAAATTGTAAGAAATTAAATTAATAACTAATAAAGCTCTTGGTAAGGTATGAGAATTAGAAGTCTTATCCTAGTTATCCTTATCAATTGTGATGAGAATTGGCCTTTGCTCCCACTTGGTCAACCTCAAACTATGAAGGTATGTTAAGTGGATAAATCAATTTGATTCCTTAAGTCCTAGTCAATTCCTAAGAAAAGACTAGAGTTAGGGAAATTCAAATCAATCAGCAAAGAATTCCAATTTTCAATCATCAGCTGAGTTTGATAACTCAAGAGTCTCTAATTACTCAACCAAAGCTAAGAATGTAAAAAGCTAAATTAAAATCATATATCTGAAATACCTCGAATTATATTAAATGGAAAGTTAGATTGAACATAAGAATCCATAAACCAAATTGGCAATATCAAGTAATCAACTAAAGTAATAAAATAAATAAAAGTAGAAGAAAACATAAAAAAGTAAAGGAATATTAAACCTGGAAATTAAGAAGTATAAATCCTAATCCTAAAAAAAATTCTAAATCCTAAAACCTAAGAGAGAGGGGAGAGTCTCTCTCTCTAAAAACTACATCTAAACCTAAAATTATGAATTATGAGCCTATGCTTTGTATCCATTGAGTCTCTGCATGTTTCCTTGCTTTATTCTGTGTTTCTGGGCCGAGAACTGGGTCAAAACGCGGCCCGAAATTGCTCCCAGTGTGTTCTGTTAATTATGCAGATCACGCATGTCACGCGTACGCGTCATCCACGCGTGCGCATCATTCAGCATTTTTTTCTTACCACGCGTACGCGTCGTCCACGCGTTCGCGTCACTCGTGCAGACTCCAATCTTTTCTCCATTTCGCGCGGTCGCGTGAGCCATGCATCCACGTCGGTGTTCACTGGTCATCTCCTTAGTTTCTTGTGTTCCTTCCATTTTTGCAAGATTCCTCTCCATTCTCTAAGTCATTCCTGCCCTATGAAGCCTGAAAACACTTAACACACGGATCACGGCATTGAATGGTATAAAGGAGAATTAAAATATACAATAAAAGGATCTCTAGGAAGCAATTTTTCAACCATAGAACAACTTTGGAAAGGAATTGTAATATCATGCTAATCATATGAATAAGTGGGCAATAATTTGATAAAAACCACTCAATTAAACACAATATAAACCATAAAATAGTGGTTTATCAGCCATCATTAACAACAAATATCATCAACAATCATCATAGCCGCATATACCAACACATATAGCTACTTAACTCTTTACTCTTGTGTTGCTTAAGCCACTGAAATTATTCCAAACCCCATCTTGTAACTTTATTGAAGTTTCTTTCGATTATGGTCTCCCTCCTTGACCCGAATTCGACTAGCTTGAAAGAAGTTCTTAGAGGATGATTGGTGTGAATTTCATTGTTAAATTTTTAAGAAGAAGAGGTTGGTGAAGATGGTGAGGCTGCTGGTTTTTTTTTGAAGAAAATGACTTGATAGAGGCTAGTACTTCCTGATTCTCCTTCCTCCAATGCTTTGGCCAGCTCCTTTACTCCACCCCTTGTGTTTTTCTTGCTTAACTTGGTCACATTCTTGGATGCTTGTGGCTGAAAAAGTTGGAGTTATTGGAGCGCTAATGTATCTTGCTAATAATACACGACCTGACATATCATTTGCGGTGAATTTACTAACAATGTATAGTTCCCCTCCAACCAGAAAACATTGGAATAGAATCAAACAAATTTTTTGATATCTTCATGGAACAGTTGATATGGGTTTGTTTTATCCATATGAATCTAAGTCACAATTAGTTGGCTATGCAAATGATGGATACTTGTCTAATCTACACAAAGAAAAATTTCAAACAGGATACCTGTTTACATATGGTAGTACAGCTATATCATGAAGTTTCACGAAACAGACAATTGCAGCAACATCCTCTAGTCATGTCGAAATACTAGTGATACGTGAAACTAGTCACGAGTGTTTTTGGCTCAGGAGTTTAATCCAATATATTCTGTCATCATGTGGACTAATTGATCATAAGATAATTCCAATTCACTATAAGAAAAAGCAATATTTATAACAAAAAAATTATTACAAAAAATCAAAATTTTGAAACAAAAGAATTTTGTAATAAAAAAAGGGGTCGTTGCAGTATGTCCCGTTACAAAAAATTTTTGTAACAAAAAATGAAATTTTTACAATTCAAAGTGATATTTTGTAATAAATTTTTCTGATACAAAAAACCAGAAATCGTTACAAAATTGGTAACAAATTTTGATCTTCAGAATATTTTTTGAGACAATATATTTTTTCCTATCATAAAATTTTGTTACAAAATGTAACGATTTTGTAATAAATTTTTTTTAATATAAATTGCATGCATAATTTACTAAATTATGTTTTAAATTAACTAATATATTAACTATTTTACTAAGCAAGTCTATATTTATATAATATGTAAAAACATATATAATTCAAACATGCTTCATTTAGCTAAAATTGTTTTAAAACAAAATAACATTAGTGATTAGTGAGTACATTGATTAGTTCTACAAGTTATATTTCTTGCACAAGTTCAACCAAAAGTTAAAAGTTCTAACATATATTAGTGTCTCTATAAATCAAAATATTCTTAAGTTCTCAAGGTAGCATGTGATCACCATTTTAGCACTCTTGTAAATAAGAAAAACCGAAACAAAAAATTAGAAACAAGATATAACACCATTTTGAAATTCATTGTATTCATTGCATGCCATTCCTACAGCAAGTTCACTGTATATTTAACAGTTCCATGCACTAAGCCCAGTATACGAACAAGGCAGGGTATAATAAGTTCATACTATGCCACAAGCATTATACCTTGGCATCCTCAAAGAAGGATTTTAGTCCTTCTATTGATAATTTGAAGTTGTCATAAACCTTTAGGTTTCTTCTTAGCCACTTCGAAATGAATGCTCTACTTCTTTCTTCACGAAGACGTTCATCTATTACTAGAAGAAGAGTTACATAGGAAAAGGCGACAGCAACAACTAAACCTTATACTTTTAGATGGGCATGGCAGTATAGATCAAGGGCCATAGTGTAAACAGAGTAAAAGAAGGATAAACAAGAAACAAATAACTTGGTAAAGACATCACTAAATCAGTTCTTAAATTCTGAAACAAGATAGACAGTAGAAGAGATATAATATGATCAGCAATTCAGCATAATTACCCAAAAGGATTATTGCCCCATAGTCAAGCTTATGTCATATACAACGCCCTACAGAAGGTAAATGTAATCAGTATAAGAAAAATAAAGAATGATTAACTTGGCTTGGGTTACAATGTGGAAAACCAGAGCCATGATTTACCTGCTGCTTGATTTAAAGCACGGAATGCTTGGTGATAATACCACTCACTTCTGCTGAGAAGATTTTTGGATGATTTGTACATATCATTATATTTTTTTCTTTAGAGAAACTTGAATATCATTTCTGCAAAAAAGTGACGATAAATTAGGCAATCAGAAATTAGCCAGTAGGATGCTTCCTTCAAGAGAGAGGGGGGTTGTTAGTAGAAAAAAATATGTGAAAGGTAACAGGAAATGCCATTAACTCAAATAAAAACAAAATTTCAAATGAGGCAACTGATTGGGACTATCAATTATAAATTTATATTCCATATCACAAGCTTCCACTAATATCCATTTCCTGAACTAACCTTAATCATATCAAAAGTAAACAGCCACATGATCAATTTAAGTTTAAATCAAAAAGCAAATTTAAATGAGAACGAAAGCATATAATGTAAAATAAATATTTCAAAGTGCAACTCTAAATAATCAAAGATGAGCATTTACCCACCCCCAAAAAACGAAAAAAAAAGAGCCAAAATATATATAACCTTTGAGAGTTGAGACTAAGAAAACACCAACTCAAGACGTGTTTGAGGAGCCTAATGCCAAAACATACTTGTTCTAGTTGCTTAAGGGAAAGATGGTAGCATTGCTGCATGAAGAGATGCTCTGCTACCCGTTTAAATAAGTATCTACATGTGATGAGAAAGTAAAATTGATGCCTTCATTATTGAAAACTTGAAGACTTGAATCAACGTAAAATAAATGGTGCATTCAATAGTGAAAAGAAAATAAGAAGGACGAAAAATGAAAAATACAGCAGCATAACAAGTAACAACAACAACAGCAGCATAACAAATTCCGAATTCAAAACACTGAGCAGCATAACAAGTAACAACAACAGCAGCATTACAAAAGACAACGGAAATCACAAATCACAAATTCAACCGCAAACAAGTAAATCAACAGAAATCAATAAATCACACCTTCACTTACCTTTCACTGACAGCAGGAAGACGACGACGAGACGACGAAGACACGACGGCGACATTTTCTCCAAATTCCCAACATCAGCTTCCCTGTTTTCTTTTCCATTTGCGTTCCTCTTCACGGCGGATCTTGGTGACGGCGGCTCCACCCACGGCGACGGCGACGGCGTGAAGCAGCGCCCCTCCCTTCTCTTATTCACGGCGGCTCTGATGGCGATGACAAGGCACAACGGCGGTGATAAACCTAGTAGGAGCAGCTACGGGTCAGAGGCGCTCCTTGGTCAACGAGGCGCGCGACGGGTACAACGGCGGTGGGAGCAGCCGACTCGACA
>NC_029774.3:14582738-14583117 GCF_000817695.3 Arachis duranensis | reverse complement strand
CAGCTCTCTCTCTCTCTCTCTCTCTCTCTCTCTGACGCATCTCTCTCTCCTACGATGGCTTGGCGGTGACGCGACGGCAGTGACGAGGCGGCTGGATAGTAGCAGCAGCGTGGCTCTTTCTCTCTTTTGATCGCAGCTCTCCTTCTCTTCTCTAATTTCACGTTGTGTGTGTGTTTGTGTTGAAGCTGGAGTTTGGGAAGAGATGGTGGCTGCTGTTAAGGGGGTTAGAGTTAGGGCTAGATAAAATTAGGATATATTACATTAATTTAAAATTTAATTTAAATTTTTAAAATTATTTTAAAAATATTATTTAATTATCAATTAGATAATTAATTTTTAATTAAGTATTTTAATTTAAAATAAAATATAATTTATTTTC
>NC_029774.3:14581106-14582635 GCF_000817695.3 Arachis duranensis | reverse complement strand
TTATTTTCAAATAAACACTAATTAAAAAAAATTAGAGATAATCAAATTAATTTTTTTATTCATAAAACTTAAAGTATTTAATTTAAAAATCTCAAATATTTAAATCAAATTATATAAAATTTTTATATTTTTTTCGATTACAAAAACTTTAAATTATAAATAAGAAAATACCCCATTTAATATAAAAAAATTTAAAAATTTATTTAGAATAAATATAATAAATCATAAATAATTTATTATTTAATTTTTAAAATAATTTTAAACTCAAAGTATCATTAATTTGATTTAAATATTTTTAGTAAAATAAATTTTTGAATATAAAATCTTAAATAAATATAATAAATCATAAATAACTCATTATGTTAATTTTCAAAAATTCGGAGTTTTATATTTAATATGTTAAAATAAAATCTTTTATTAGTTACAAAAAACTTTGAATTTTGTGACAAATAAATAATTTGTTACAAAAAATAGTGTATTTTGTGACAAATTAATTTTTTGTTATAAAATACTTATAAATTTTAAAACAAATAGATATTTTGTTACAAAATATTTAGAAGTTTTGCAACAATATAACCTTTTGTTACAAAACATTGTAATATTTTGCAACAAAACAACAATTCGATACGAAAGCCAACATAATTTGTAACAAAAGAAATTACGTTGTTACAAAATATTGAAATGTTTTGTAACAAATTTTTTTGTTGTTACAAAATATTCTTATTTTGTAACAATAACTAATTATTGTTAAGAAAAAACCATAATTTGTAACAATTTTAAATTTGATACAAATTTTTTGTTACAAATGTTCCATTTTCTTGTAGTGATTATTCTGTTTGAAGATAATACAACATGCATTGCTCAACTTAAGGGTGGATACATCAAAGGTGATAGAACAAAGCATATTTCTCCCGAATTCTACTTCACTCATGATCTTCAAAATTAAGGAACAGTTGGTGTCCAACAAATCCGCTCAAGTGATAATCTGGCAGATTTATTTACAAATTCACTTCCAACATCTTCCTTTGAAAGATTGGTACATCAGATTGGGATGCGCCGATTTCAAGATATAAAATAATGTTGTCAAAAAGAGGAGACTGTACTTTTTTTCTTGGTCAGGTTTTTCTCCCTATTGAATTTTTCTTGACAAGGTTTCTAATGAGGCAGTCCCCGTCACAAAGGATATTGTACTCTTTTTCTTTCACTAAAATTTTTTTCAATTGGGTTTTTCTTTAGAAAGGTTTTAATGAGGCATAATCCAAAATGGTCATCCAAGGGGGAGTGTTGTGATAAGTATAAGATGGATGCTCATTTAACATGGGCGGCTCAACTTTTCCATGGTGAAATGTCGTGTTACCAAGGAGAAATCACATTTAATGAAGGTAAAAAATGAAGACTTTATGCATGTATAAATAGGAGTACGATCAGATGCAATTTTTGCAACAATAACAAAGCACTCTTTTCTTTCTTTACATGCTACGATAATATATAAACATTCTTCTCTTTTATATATACGTTACTGCATATAT
>NC_029774.3:14563219-14579886 GCF_000817695.3 Arachis duranensis | reverse complement strand
GCGACTGCCGTCGCGCTACCTACTGCCGCCGCGCTACCTGCCGCCACCGCGCAAGACGCTGCCCCCGCCGCGCAAGACGGCTGACAGACATTCTCAAGGATGACAGCAATTCTAACTCTGTATGTTCTCCAGTTTTTCGGCTGCATAGCAAACGCTTTGCTGATAATCTGTTTCCCTGTCTCCTTACTTTTGCAGCATTCCCCAATTAAATCTTGGTGGTTAATTTGCTATTATCGTTGTGATTTTATTGGTGTTGTGGTTTGATGCTTGATGCACTTTCTATGCTTTTTGGCGTTCGATTAGGAATTCGTGCGATCTTTTCATGGGAAACTGTGCAATGATGATGCCTTGAAAGTCATCAAGTTGGAGATTCCTAGTTGATTTTGTTGAAGCCATTATGGAGGTAGTTCCATCCAATTTGATCACATCTCAGGGTAAAGACTGCAATTTTGTAACTTTTAATTTGATTCCATATTTCAGATAGCTTATACTGTCTAAAGTCTTCGATATTTATTTATGCCTATGCAGATCTTGCATTCTTTTATATTAAAAGCAAAGTTTTTGAAGAAGTTAGTTGATATTTAAAAATATTACAACTTTTTCATGTGAGCTTGTTAGAAAATACTACATGATTTCACATAATTTTGTGCCCAACAGACTCAAGGTTACCATGTGAAATTCTTAGTGTTTGTTCTTGTTTTTTGTTTCTGCTTTCAGTTTTTAGGACTCTAGGAAGAAGTGGTAAAACATGAAACGAAAATAGAAAACACCATCTTGATAAATAGTGTATAGTTTCTGCTGAGTGAGTGGTGAAAATGTTGCTTAACAAATGGTTTTTATCCCAAATGAAAAGCTACTTGTTCATCATGCATGATCTTGTTAACTAAAATAAATATTGCTAATTGTGTTCTCTCCGTTCTCTTACTTATAACTACAGGATAAGCCAGCTTTCATATTCTGTGTCGAAGATAGAGCACTCTTCTGTAAGGATTGTGACGAACCAATTCATTTAGCTGGCAGCCTTTCTACGAACCACCAGCGGTTTTTCACTACTGGAATCTGAGTGGCTTTGGGTTCTAATGACTACTCCAAAAGTGATGAGAAAAGCCACTTGGAACCATCTAATCCAGTTGCACAACAAGTTCCAAGGAAAGTTCCTTCTCAGCAATCGCCTAGCTTCACTCCCCCTAGCTTTTGGGCAGTTGATCAACTATTGGATTTACCAGAGTTTGGATCACCAGAGAAAGTAAAGCAGCTTTATTTTGAAATTCTAGTTGCATAGAAGAGATAGGATGATAAGAGTGATTTTGCTATATATATTAGGACATAACATTTCTTTTCATGTCCTCACCTCATTTAACTTTTCATCTAGGACAATACCTTGCAGTAGCCAATCATCATAATTCATGTTAACTCAACAGAAAAAAGTTCTTTTAAAAGTCTTCAGTGATTGAAAATTTTTTAAATTTGAGAATTGTACTTAAACAGTGAAGTATAAATGTTTACTTCATCTGTAGTACTAACATGCACTGTTTTCATTCCAATTTGGTTTTTATGTTTTAAAATAATATCGTCTTTGAAATCTAAAGTTTGAACCATATACCTGCACAACATCTATCTAGCTGAGGGCAACGGTAAGGAAAAACAAAGTCGAATAGCCACTTAATTTTGACATTCCTACAATGCTATTATTTCATGATATCAATGTTTTTCTTTTTTGGTAATTTACTGTTATTCTTTTCTTATATATGTTCAGAAATCAGTAGACGAATTTGGAGAGTTGGAATGGCTAGCAGGTGTTGGTATCTTTGGTGAACAGTTTCCTTAGGAAACATTAGCTGCAGCTAAAGTTCCTCAGCTTCCTGTGTCACACACTAGCACTCTTGCACCATACACTTTTAAAGCCACTAATAAATCTTACATGTCTAGCAAAAAGCCTAGGATCAAAGTCTTAGGTGAAATAGATGATGAGCATTTCACTGTGCCTGATCTAGGCTAAGATAAATAAACCACAACAACAGTCAGTAGTAGTGTTTTCATTAATGTGCAGTGTTAGATTTAATGACGAGTTGTATGTTCGTAACGGTCATACTTCTCCGAGGAAAATAAGAGGAGTTGTGTTATATGTAATCGTCGTCCCTCGCACGCCGAGCGGATTCACTTTTATGGTAGAGGAGAATAAGTTGGCTTGGTGTATAGGAAAAAGTTGAGTACAGAGAACATTTCTCTAGTAAAAACAGAAGTATGTGTTCATATGCTTTGTGGAATATTGGATTTTGATGAAATGCTATAATTTTAGTGTTTTAAAGTTCATAGTAGCTTAGAATTGAATTAATTTTTTTCCTGTTCATTATGATCATTGTCCATACTGTAGAGGTTCTTACCCCCCATACAATACCTGTTATGGTGGTTGGTTTGGTTCTGTATGTGTGCATATGGATTTGGTTCTGTTTATATATTTTTGATAGATATAATTACAGTGCATATGATTCAAATTCAGCTTAGAGAGGTATGATTGTGGTAGCATTAGGAATTGACTCACTTCAAATATGAATTGATCATCCATAATCTTGCACAATAAAGCACCAACAAAAAAAGATGGTAATTGCTACCAAAGACATTGGATCAATTGTAAACAAGAAAGAACAATATTGTTAGTAGGAGTTTTAAATTTTTTGGCCCTGATATTATTAAGTCCAATTATGTTTTCTTTGGGCGGAAATTATTAAGAGTCTTAGTTTTGCGGTTCCTCTATTAAGAGTCTTAGTTTTGATCTTATGTTACTAAGACCACCTTGATCTGTGAGGTGCACAACAGTGGTTGGTAAACTTTTGTGACCATAGAATTGCAAGTTTCAGCCAAAACTCATGCCGCAATTTGGCCTTTTAAGGTTACGAGGCTGTTTTTGTATTGTAGGTCAACGAACTAATCTAAAATTTTTGGAAGAAAGAAAATGTGACGGTTATCCCAAAATGCATTGATAGCTAAACAAGTCGAACAGAAAAGTGACTAAAAGAGATGTAATGGAAAAAGAATCCTTCCTATACAAGAAAAATTAAAAGATTAAAAGACACTACTAGCACTATTATGTACCTGAAGTCTCTATGCTCCATTGATGAGCTTAAGGGCTTCATGCTCTGCAGGAAGAGCTGGAATGGATCCCTTTTTGATAGTTGTAATTGCCCCACATGCATTTGCAAACTTGATTACTTCCCTTAACCTTGCTTCGTCCTGCAATCCACAAGGAAAACATGTCACAATCTTCAAACATAGCCAATGTCAAGTCTTATTATTATTATATAGTTAAGGGAGCTAACACTCACTTCAAGAATGGAATGATCATCGACAATATTGCATAGTAAAGCGCCAACAAAGGAATCACCAGCACCAGTTGTAACTACCATGTCAACACGAAAACCATCCACTTGAAATTCATATGTTGCATTCGGAAGATGTTTCAAAATAAACTATCTTTTAGGCATCTATGTTTATATTGGTAAATAATTAATTGTGCGGAGTTACCACTGACCTATATTTTATGGACCACAATAATAAATCCAATACATAAGGCTACCATAATGTTCAAAACCGAAGTCTCCTTGGTCATGTGACTGGTTTCATTGTTATTTATGGGAATATATAGGTTATGAATAATTTATATTAACCGATAAAGGAAAGGAATTTAGTAATATAGAATTGTAATATATAGAATGATAAATTAGTATAAAAATTAATGAAACATAACTTAGTAATTTGTCTTTCAAAAAAAATATTAAAAATATCTAAAAAGATAATTCTTCATTCCCAAATGTCTTCATGCTCTGCTTCCACCTTGGTCCTATATTGCCAAGCATTTTCTTGTATTACGAGACACAAATCATTGTACTCCTCTAAAACCAGATCCACGGTAAGTCTCATTCGTGTGGAGTCGTTAATCTACTTAGAGCACCAAAATATAATTCTAATTAGAAGTGTGTTGAAAAAATTATGTTAAAAATACTTTGTTATAAATATGACCTGAATATTAAAGTCATCTTGTAAAGTACATTCTCTCATCCAACTGGTCACCCAAACTCCGCTATCATTCCTAAGATATAAAGCATTCCACAAATAGTTATTATATCCATATAAGATATAAACTATTGAACGAGTAATGATATTTAAAAGAAAAAATTAAATATTAGACTTACGATCTATTTTTTTTTTTTTTGAGTGGGTAGGCCAAAAGGTGGAGCAATCTATAACTTTAGACTTATCATCATCATAAATATGATCATCTAACATTGCTTCTAAATAAGTTGCCTGTATAAGAGTAAATCCATGACAAAAAAAAGTGAATTGTAAATGATTTAAATTGACTAAGAGTACTTGTTACAACAAATGGTTATTTAAATTGTTAAGTTGTTAAGTGATTCTAGATCATTGAGTACTAATTTAAAATAAATAATTACCACTTTAATTGCGTTCCTTTTGCGTTGTTGATGTTTTCCGACACAAGGCAGTGAATCCAATATGATTAGGCGACGATTCGTAAAGTCAACAATAACCAAATACCAATGTAGTTCCTCACAGATAGGGATAAACACCTACGATAAACCTTAAACCATTATAAACACTAAAAAAATATAATAGTATGTTAATAGAAAACAAATTACTCACTCGTACCCTAATGACGTGGCTAATTTTCAGTGACATATGTGCTCCAAGGAAATCAAAGATAACCTCTGTCGGTGTATATTTGTCGCTTAAAGCATATCGCTGCATACAAATAAATATTGTTAAATAAAAATATGTTTTCAATTTAACAACTATTTTTGAACTGATAATTTAATTATACACTTTACTCGTGTGAGTACATAGCATGGTTTAGTCTAGAAAAAAGAACTTCTTTTAAATTAGTATATCCACTCAAACTATTAGACAAAAATATTAACTAATAATTTAGAAATATTATAGGGATAACTTTACTGCAAAATGTGCAGGCATGAACCAGCAAATTGGATCTTCATTCCTACGTCGAAATACATGTGTCATCATAAGTGCCACCAGGTCTATAACCTACAATATGTTAAATTATATGTAAAACATGTTTATAGGTAAATAGAGGCTTAAAAATATAATTACAAGAAAAAGAATAATATGCATTGACCTCTATACTTACTCATGATTCGACATATCTCTCCGGCACAAGACATCTAAATGTACTTCTATAACATTTTTCATCTGAGATTACCAACTCTTCAGAACTGCCAAAGTCATACGATGGTTAGCTGAGAGAATCATAGAATCTTTAAACCATTATATATTACACATAATCATAAACCACACGTACAGATCTAACGTATCCGAAAAAATATAGGCTGCAACAGCAGCTTGAGAATCGGTTAACATCATCGAAGGTGTAGGCTCAAATGCAACAAGTATCCACCACTGCAGTTAAAAAAATAGTTTTAAGATTACACTAAAATATAAAGAAATAAAAGAATACGTAAAAGAAAGAAGAAACAAAGATAAAGTTACCTTTACCAGTACAGCTCCTACTCTAACGTGTGGTTGTCCATTAGGTGGAGTTGTTGCTTCACGAGTAATATCCAAGTGGAATAACTTTTTGGGTTGAATTGGTATGATCCTAGTAAGATCACTAGTTTTTGTACTTTTCGAAGATTGCACAACTACAGTAGGATCCAATATGGAACAATTATTTATGGAAGTTATCTGTTGTGCCATGATCACATCAATTTTTTGGTGTAGAATATGAATGAGCGACTCTAAGTTTTTTATCCTTTTTGTTATATCGTTAAACATACTCTTGACCTTCATATTTTTCATTGGAATAATCTTTTACTACTCACTCAGATAGTATTTTGTCTTGTACGGTACCATATAACCCCTTATGATGAATATATAGCAAATTCGGTTATAAAAGATAAGATAAGATAAAAATACTATAAATTTTAAAATATTTTATTTCTATCATTTTTTTAGAAAAAAAGTTATCTAATTAGAGTACGAAGATAAGAAGTTAAGAATAATAAGATTATATAAAATAATCTAATTTTATCTTTTTTAAAAAGCTAATATTTAAAATATAATCTCAAATTTATTATTATTTAAATACAAGATAAAGGGATAGTAATTTATGCCGTGAAAAGTTGTTAAATTTTGGATGCATTTTGATTTTTAATTTAAAGTTAAATGACTAATTATTGATTATCATATTTAAATTATTAAAATAGAATTAGTTGTGTGAAACATAATCTTATTCTTATATATAAACACTCAAGCATAGAATACTATTAACTATCTTTACTAAAACTGAAATTACAATCTAGTAGAGCAATGGAAGAAAAAGTAGTAGACGATCACATTGGATCTTCTTCGATGGAAATTACAGAAAATTCTCTGTTGAAACAAATACTACATGCAATAGAGGTAATATATCCAACTCATGATAAATTACAATGTTATTTATGTATACCAATACTAAATTTCTTTTTTATAATGTAGTCTTTATCCAAGAGAGTTGATGAGATGGAGAAAGCAATGTGGATGGCGAAGAAGTCACTTGATAAATTAACCGCCCTTCAATTTAAAACTGATGAGAAGCGTGAGAAATTCGACAACACGGACCTATATGAGATGAAGAATAAATCCTGTGGTGATGTAACAAAGAAAAACTCTTGTCTGTTGCAAGTAAAGTCCAAACATTGTGTGTTTACAGATTTATCTGACGAGGATAAGGGCATTGAGATTTCACACAATCTGCCACCATCGTTCTACAAAGGGACGCAAACATGTCTGGATGGAGAAGAAAAATCGAAGCCAAAGTCAAGACTGGGTTTCAAAGAAATAGCAAAACTAATAAAACTGTGCAATAAAATCTGAGTACGTTTGTAAGGCAAAAGGACAAATTGGCAAGAGTCAATAATCCACCGTCTATCCAAAACATAGCGTTTGCACAACCAGCTAAAAATGCCAAAACTTGAGCACAAAGGTCAACTATCAAGCAAGATAGCGGAAACTAGAGTACACAAAGGGCCTTTAACTTTCATCATAGACAAAGCACGGTTAACAATGTTTGTGAAACAAAAAAATGGCGTTCAAGTCAACTTCTATCCCAAAGGTATTTGATTTTGTAAAAAATAATTTATTGGTATAGTACTCAAATACGTATATTGTGGATAACCTTTATATTTTGTGCAGAATCTTAATTGTTCATTCAAACCACCACAAGATATGAGGTTGAGTGAGAATTTGGTCAATATGGCTATGTACATCTTTGTTGCTGATAATGATATAGCGTGAGCATTTTTTTGTTTCTTTTATTTTTAATTTTAGTTATCTCAATGGCTAACGTGTTGGCTTTGTGTTAGAGAGGATTTGGTTCATATTCACGATACAACTGCAACTAAAGAAGATCTGTTCTGTCTCGTACCTGAAAAGCAAGTGTCTGAACTAGTAATAAAGCTGATGGCATTGAAGATAACATCAAATATTAGCATGACCAAATTAAAGAATGTTTGGACCTTTCCACCATCATTTACGGTAAGTCAAAATCTTGATTTGCTCATTTTAACAAAGTAAAATAAATAACCATTGTGCTCAAACATACCTAGGATGACTTGTCGTTACATATGGAGGATCATGACCTACTAGAAAAATGGGCACATTATATGCCACCAACCCATGACCTTCAATTTGTAAGTTTTCATTAATTATTGAATTATTTTTATTATAATAAAAAGTACTCAAACTTGCACTTTTACATATTACATCCTATTTGTTATACATATATATTTCCCGATCAAAGAAAATGATCACTAGTATCTAATGGCAATGAGCATTTCTGACAAAATACTTTATCATTTGGACTCTCACTGTGAGGTTGAAGATGATGAACCACGCAAGCATCATATTAGAAATATAGTAAGTTCTCCTACTATAGAAACAAAGCTAATAATAACATTATTTCGAATAATAAAGCAAATTATTCTAATTACAGGGAGTGACTCTTTCTAAAATAATATTAGCAGAGAAATATGCAGAATGTGGTATACAAGAAATAGTGAGTTTCGAGGGTTGGAAAGATATATATATATATATTGCTTTCGACGGCCTTATGTTGTATTACATGATACATTTTCACACATCAATGATTCAGCTGCATGGGTTATGCAATGGATGGATGTGCAACAGGAATTCACTCCTGTGGTCCCCCAAAGGTAACTTTTAACATAGAGAATTTCTCCATTTAATTACATTAATACATGTGTTAACGTTTAGTAAAATAAATTACAGCTGCATGAGGAAAAGGGTAGAATGTATTTAGCATTGGATTTCATCACCGGAGATTAGAATAAGATACGGGCAGATGTTAACGAGAGGTTTCAATTATGGTGGCTTATAATACACCCATAGCATCTTTACTGAAATTGGGAAAAATTATTTATGTCTTCTTGTTATACTTACTAAAATATAATTAAATTTATTAATGATGTATTTTTTATTTCTCTCGTTGTGTATCACTTTTTCGTTATCCTATTAAGAACTTATAATTCTGAAGTAAAACTAAAAATCATCAGTGCTATTTACCTCATTTTTGTTCATTTTTTTTATGATGAGCTCTTCATTAAAGTAAAAAAAATAAACTGTATATTTCACAACTAAAACAATAAAATTACTTGAAATCTTGAAATTTAGATAGTAATGATTCATTCGCTAATCATGCTCATTATTCGATTATATAGTTCTTCCTTTCTGATGACCTAATTATAAAATTAAAAGTAGTATAAGAATTCAATTAAAATAATTATATAAAAATCTAATTAAAAATTTGATAAAACTATAAGACTAATAAAATAATTAAATCTTTCTTTAATCCATTGAATTACAAGTAAATCAAAAATGATAAAAATCATATGCACACCCTCTGGATAAAACGAATCAAAGAGTTCAACACAGTCTCAGAAGCCCTTTCTTAATAGAATCTCAAAAGCTTAATATGCCCATACCAAAGTCAGTTTAGAAAATGGCTCCAAAATCCGGAATAACATTGAGAAAAGTTAAGAAAACTTTGGTCACACTTCTTTTTTTTTCCATAATTAAAAAAAGGGAGAGCTTTTTTTCCCCTTATTTTCCATGTTAACATTTTATTTATCCTAAATCTAAGATAGTTTTTTCGGAAAAGAAAATGATAATATATACTTATATATAAAAAGAATTGGAATACTTTAGCTATTTTTTTCTTTTTCATATTTATCTCTTATATTTAATCATTGAAGTATAATATTATATTTATTTATTGTGTTTTATAAAAAATAATAAATAAGATACGACTTGATAAAGAAATACTCTTCCAGCGTTAATTTTATTAAAAGCACGATTTGGCATGCATCGAATTCATTGGGCTGATGCCCTTGTTATAGAATTTGAGCCCTTCTGTAGTTTTTATGCCTCACTAAAATAAGAAATGGTAAGTAATCCTATCATATTGTCACGCACTACTCAAGAGGGCACTTATGTATAGTTTTAGAACAAATATAATTTTATTAAAGTTTTACAATTTTACAATCAAAATAAAAATTAAGTAATTATCTTTATCTAATGTATAAATTAGAAGAGCTAGGCTTTTACTCCCTACTCAGTCTCTGAGCTGCACACCGAAATCAATTAGCTGCAAATTATATTTTGGCTCACTTTTATTCGACACAACAATCTTACTTGCGAAGAGGTATGGTTAGGTATACAGAAACTTCTGTGTGTAAAGTCTCTATATGGAATCAATTGCAACTCTAAAAGTAGGATCCCATGAGTAAAGTTTTTGGATCAACGTTAAAAATATCTACTGGTGTAAGATTTAACACCTGTTCCTAAGAAAGCATTAAAAGTATTGTATGAATGAAGCAATCAAAGCATGGATAATTAGTAACAAAAGAAAATAACATACTTCAATTGTTAACTGATTCAACCATTTGCATTTCTCAAATTGTGGCAACGCCATATTGCTAACGTATACCTACTTCACCAGTAACCAATCTTAATCAATATCTTAAGAGCCAAAAACAAACTCAAATATGTCCTCATCTTCAGAGTCCCAACAACGTCAGATCTAATTATTTGTCCATTGCTATTGACAAGTATGTTAACACTCTCCACAACATCCAAGAAAACCTAAATGAAAGAAATATAATAATAGTCATTGATGACTCAAATCACAAAATTACAATTCAAAATGAATTAAAAATTACACCTAAACTAGCATCAAGCTATAACAAGAGTACAAACCTCAACCTTTAGTCATAAACACGAACAACAACAACCATCGCAAAAACTAGATTCCAATAAGATTAAATATAACAAAAATAAATTAAAAATTACACCAATCACAAAAATACTTACTAGTGAATCATCTTCAATGTTCATGTGATCATCCAAGTTATTACCAAATGTGTTATTTCTACAGCCTTCTAACTGTGAAATGACGCGACGAACACGATAAGTTGTTCGATTGTGGCCCTCCATGCCACACTGTCCACATCGATATTTTCTTTTATTGGACTGCGAAGCCCCCCTTTTGTCCTACATTTTCTTGGGTTCCTTGGCAAGCTATGTCCGAGATCATTGGTTGCAAGCCCAACTCCAGAAGCATCCACTTGCACATCATCTCTTACACTATCTGCATCATTGATCAACTCTTTTTGTGCAGCATCTTCCTCCTTAAATTGTTTCAACAAATTCATAGCCATTTCCCGTGTAAAGATAAATCTCTCATTATCTCGACAAGAAAAGTTGGCTAGTTGTCTAAACCAATCAATCAAACAACCGTATTGACTAAGCATCAAAGAATCCCAATGAAATCTGACCGTATTTTGCAAACCTACTTTGGCAGTCTTGGTCCACTGAGGCAAGACTAATGACCTTGGCAACTCTTCTATATTTTCATGCACCAAGACACAAACTATGTGTTCACAAGGTATGCCAAATGATTCCATTCTCATACATAAACAATTGAATTCCCTCTCAATGTCACAAACAGAATACACGCCACATCTCATTTGGCGTTCAGTCCAAACCGACAGAGTAAATCACATAAGAGCCAGTTTGCCTCATATTTATTACCTTTATTGATGCAGCCCGTACAAGGATTGGTTGCAACATATAAAATATTGATAGGGTGTAAACATTGGCAACACTCCTCTCTAACTGTTGAAAACAGGTCTGCATACTGGGTCTCTGAAGAGAGAGCTTTTGCGTGGTCTAGAATTCAGAATAAATTTCCGTTGCAAGCATAGCTTCTAAACCAACAAAAGTCCTTTCATACAAACGTTTTGGTTGTCACAAATAACAAATCCCTTTAAAATTGATAACCGAGTATTTAAACCTTGGGTCGTCTTCTCAAGGAATTGCAGGGAGGTATGTTCTTATTATTGATTATGGAAAAATAGTGTTTGGGGTTGAAAAAGGTTTCAAGCAAGAGAAATAGATTACAGAATTAATAAATTTATAACTAATAAAACTTTTGGCAAGGTATTAGAACTGGAAGTCCTATCCTTATGAATTGTGATGAGAATTGGATTTTAATCCCACTTAGTTAACCTTTATTAAAGCAAAGGAAAGTCAAGTGAAATAATTAGTTTGATCCTCAAGTCCTAGTCAATCCCTGTGGGAAGACTAGCTTTAGAGCGATCTGCCAATTTCAACCACTGCTTTATTTGATAATTCAAGAGTTACCAATTATTTAACCCAAGTCAAAAGGGAAAATTCTAAATTAAATTGAAGACATCATAAATAGAATAAAGCAATCATAAATCTGAAAATACCTCAAATTATATTAAATAGAAATATCAAATGTAACATAGAAAAGTTCATAGACAAATAAAAGAGAAAATAAATAAATAAGAACATTGAACCTGTGATGAAGAAGATGAAATCCCTAATTTCTAAAAATTCTAATCCTAATTCTAATCCTAAGAGAGAGGAGAGAACCTCTCTCTCTAAAAACTACATCTAAAATATGAAAAGTGAAATATGATCTGATCTGAAGTCCCCTTTTATTCCTCCACTTTGCAGCCTTTAATCTGTGTTTTCTGGGCTTGAAACTGGGGCGGAAATAGCCCAGGATTCGCTGTTTGCGAATTCTGCCACGCTGATTTTCGCAGATGCGATGCATCCGCGTGGATGACGCGTTCGCATCGCCTATCTATACGGCCACTATGGCAAATTATATATCAAATCGAAGTCCCAGACGTTAGCTTTCCAACACAAGTCGAACCGCATCATTTGGACCTCTGTAGCTCAAGTTATGGTCGTTATAGTGCGAGAGGGTCAGGCTGACAGCTTTGCAGTTTCTTCAACTTCTTGTATTCCTTCCACTTTTGCATGCTTCCTTTCCATCCTCTAAGCCATTCTTGCCCTGTAATCCCTGAAATCACTTAACACACATATCAAGGCATCTAATAGTAATAAGAGATGATTAAATAAAAGAAAATAAAAGCCAAAGAAGCATGTTTTCAATCATAGAACAAATTCTGGGAAGGAATTGTAAAACATGCAAATCATATGAATAAATGTATGAAAGATTGATAAAATCCACTCAATTAAGCACAAGATAAACCATAAAATAGTGGTTTATCAACCTCCCACACTTAAATATTAGCATGTCCTCATGCTAAACTCAAGAGAAACTATAAAGAGATGAAGAGGAATGATAGAATGTATGAGATGCAACCTATGAATGCAACTAAATGCAAAATGTTTCTACTTACTTGGTTAAAAATAAATAAGTTCTTCAAGACAAATATGAATTAAATTCCACTAATTCAAATCACATAATAAAAAGCAAGTAAACTTGTAAGAAGATAGCTAATGAAAGCAGGGAACATAGAATCAAGCATTGAACCCTCACTGGTAGTGTATATCACTCTAATCTCTCAAGTGTATAGGGTCAATCACTCTATTTTTCTCTAATCATGCTTTCTAAACTTTGTTCTTTACCTAACCAATCAACAATATTTAATGTACCAATGCAAATATCATGAGGTCTTTTTCAAGGTTGTAATGGGGCTAAGGTGAAGGTAAAGGTATATATAAGGCTAAGTGAGCTAGTAAAGTGAATCCTTGAGTAGTCTAAGATCTCACCTAACAAATACATACTCTATACAAATTTTAAAATTATACTTAGCCTCCCATAATTCCTACTTTTGTATGATTCTCATACTCATGTACCAAATTATTGATTTTTTTTTTTACTTTTATCACATGTGCATTGATCTTTCAACTTGACATTAGGGTAATTCTGTCCCCTTATTTGTTTGCTTATTTATTGAATATTTTTTTTTTTGAATCATAAAAGCAAACATAACTTATCAATGCACATGGATTTTCCATTATTTTTCTATTTTGGTTTTTTTCATGAGTAGGTTTTCAAATTCCAAATATTCAAATAAATTAGAAACATGATACATTCCCTTATTAACCCATGTTCCCACAGTTTCCCCACACTTAGTTGATGCATAATTTCTATCTTAAGCTAACCAAAGATTCACTTGGAATTTTTAATTTGTTTTTCTGCTTAAGGCTAGTAATGTGGTTATAGAACAAGAGGTGATTTAAAAAGCTCAAGGGGGCTAACAAGGGTGATGTAAAAGGTAGGCCAATTTGGAATAAGTGAGGAATTTAAACAATGGCCTCAATCATATGTAGGCATATAAATACACTAAATAACGGACATATAGAATGGAACAAAGCAAAGATTGCAATTATAGAGAAGAAAACACACAAGAATAAAATATCATGGTTAAATAATGTAACCATATAAATAAGCTCAAAATCTCACGGGTTGTGTGTTCTTTGACTCAAAAACTATGTTCCAAATACAACTTCAAAAAAATTTAACAAAAAATTTTCAATTTAAATTAGTGAAATACTATAAAAATTTCTTGAAAAAGAAAATATTACTTCAACCAAGTAGTGACTAAATGCATAAAATCAAACAAACATGCAAATGCAACAATTAACAAATTAACATTGGTGTTGAGAACGGACTAACTAACCCATGGAGATCGGTATCGACCTCCCCACACTTAAAGATTACACCGTCCTCGGTGCATGCAAAGATGTGCAGGTGGCAGGGGTTGTGATTCCTCAGCTGTTGCTCGTTGTAGAAGCTTTCTCTTTACCCGTCCTAGTGGCCATCCTGAAAAGGGAGAAGAGAAAGGGACATGAAGTCAAAGGGATAGAGCAAAGAGTAGGGTGGTACGAGTGACAATCATGCCAAGTAAGGAGAATAGTGAATGAAAGACATGGTCGCGATTCCATGTAATCAGTTCATCAATGGAAATATAGGGCATGATAAATTGAGGCATTTAGATGCAAGATGTTTATTGGCATGCTGGCAAAGACATGAGTAGCATAAATCAAGCATTAAAAGCCATAATGTATTATTAGTCGTGAGAAACTAACAATAATGTTTGTATTGATAATTATATTCAATTAATAAAATATTGGAAAGGGTTTTGTGAAAAGCAGGCATTAGAGCAGAAGGATAGAAGATACTGAAAAATAGTGTATAATGCCATACGGACGTTTTCACAAACACTTAGCATGCATGGTAAATAAGTTATTGAATGCATTAAATTGAACATGCAAGCAGTCCTTTAAAAAGTAATATATAATTGTCAAACAATTCACAAAAATATAGAAAATAATGACCCAAATAAATTTCTAACACCAATGAAAATAATGCAATGAATGAAAGTATACAAATAAATTAAATAAAATGAAAGAAAACAAGAATGAGAAGTGAAAGAAAGGAAGAAGAAGTAAGTAAGAAATGAGGGAGGAAAAATTAGGATTGGGGAAGAAAAGATAAAATATTTTGGCATATTAGGTTAAGGTGTGCGATGCTGGCGACGCGGTCGCGTGGTTGACGCGGCCGCGTGGTGCGCAATAAGGTCAGGCGATGCGGACGCGTGGGTCACGCGATCGCGTCACTTGATTTGTGCTAGTGGCACGAGTGCAGCATCGCATTCACACAACTCTCTGTTTGAATTGCATTTTGCCAAAAATCTGGGTGACGCGGTCGCGTGGATGACGTGATCGCGTGGATGGTCATTTTTGAAAGACGACGCGGCTGCGTGGGGCACGCGTTCGCGTGGGAGGGCTTGGGCTTCTAGCACGAGTCCAGTTCAATTCCAGCACAACTTTTGGCCATGCACCTTTTTGACGTCGATTTTCATGGCACGTGGCCGCGTGGGTGACGCGGTCGCGTGGGAGGCCAAAGTTCCACATGACGCGGTCGCGTGAGTGACGCGGTCGCGTGGGGTCAAATTATGCTAAAGGCGCGCCTCCAGCCACGCTCTCGCGTGACTCTCTGTTCAATTCTTTTTCTACCCATCGCCGTGTCACTGCTGTGTCGCGTGCGCATATTTGTTTTTTTAATGCAGTATGCAGAATGCAATGCTAAATATGAATGCTATGCAAGTATGCATGATTCCAGGTTCAATCAAAACTCGAAAACAAACAAAATAAACTAAAATGAAAACTGAAAAAGGAACGATCATACCATGGTGGATTGTCTCCCACCTAGCACTTTTAGTTAAAGTCCTTAAGTTGGACAATTGAGGAGCTTCTTGTTATGGCGGCTTGTGCTTGAACTCATCCAGAAATCTCCACCAATGTTTGGAGTTCCAGTAGCCTCCGGGGTCCCAAACAAGGCGCAGAAAGCCTTCAAGCAAGTTAAAGCAAGTGACAAGGCCCCAAGAGTGGTGATTTCGAGATTGAATTCCGGGGTCCCAAATCTTGCTTTTGCACCCGTCTTCTTGTTGAGCAATATTGTTCCAGCCGGGTGGCAAACAGTCTGAATTCTCACTGAAGCAGCCAGGCAACTTCCTAGACCCATTCAGTTGAGCTCTACACCAATCTTTGCATTTAAATGTTGAGCACACAACCATGTTGAACCTTGTAGGATAAATCTTATCACTGACCATCTTCTTCTTACTCTTAATGCCACAGAGAGCTCTAAGTTGACCATCCGTTTCCAGTAGCCCATATTCAAGTGGAATTAGAAAGCTAAGGGATACGAATTTTACCCACTTGAATGTTGTGAAGGATGATGGCAACTTAGGGGGAGGTGTTTCTAATGAACGTGCAAGCTCCACTCCCTTGTGCTCTTCTTCGACATCTTTTACCTCTTTGTAATCTTCAATATCAACCTCTTCCTTTTGGTGAATTTCTTCCAATTTAATCTCTTCTTCATTATTCACCAAGGGTATGGGAGGTTGTGCTTTTTCTTCTTGAATCTCCATCTCTTGATCAACCTCTTCCAAGTCTTCAACCATGATATGCCTTGGAGGTTGTACACCCTCCTCAACAACAAATTCAAACTCCTTAGAAGAGGGTTCTATGACTTGAGGTTCCCGTGGAGGTTCTGCATCTCCTAAATCTTCAACCACTTCTTCCTCTGCAACTATTATGGCTTTCTTCACTTGTTCCAGTGCAAAGTCATGCTCCTTATTGTCCACTGGAGTCTCTAGTGTCTCATTCATGTTACGTTCTTCATTAAATTATCCACATAAAGCCATGGGAGTTCCTTGAGTGTCCGAACGTTTGGAAGGTAATTGATTTATTGCTTGCTTCAATTGATGAAGGGTTGCATGAAATTGATCTAT
>NC_029774.3:14529113-14563185 GCF_000817695.3 Arachis duranensis | reverse complement strand
TTCATCTTCAAGGGTCTCTTCTACCTTCATGTTTAGTGCCTCCTCTAGCTCCTTATGAAGTATGGGTTCGCGAAGATGATCCTCTCTCTCTTGTTCCATATCAATAGCATAATTGGGATCATCTTGCTCTTGGATTGATAGATGTAGGTGTTCTTCCATGGATGATGGTGATGGGATAGGTGGATCATTATGTGGTTGAGATGGAACTGCATTGGAGGTTGAGGGTTGAATATTGAAGGTATTTGGTGGTCCGATTTGGGTGACGAGAGCTTGTATAGTAGAGTTTAGATCGGCAAATGCTTTCTCCATGGAGGTTTGGGGTGGATAGGAGGGTTCATTTGTTGGGAGAAAGGGTTCATGGTAGGAAGGTGGTTCATCTTGATAAGGATATGGAGATGGTGAATATTGAGGTGGTGGTTCTAAGTATGGCTCGTAGGGTGGTTGGTGTGGTGGATAGGGATTAGGGTCATATAGGGGTGTTTGGTGGAAAGAGGCTTGTGAGTATGGTGGTCCAAAGTCATGTTGAGGATATCTATCATTTTGGTATGCATTGCAGAATGGTCTTCGTCCATGATATCTTAGAAGGTGTTGTTGCCTAAAGGGTTGATCAGATCCTCTTGGCTCCGTCCATCTTTGATTGCTTTGACCTTGATGCATATTCCTATTCTCATTATAGTGTTCATTCCTAACAATAACATTGGAATCAAACTTAAAGCCAGAGGGGTGAGAATTCATAGTAGATATCAGAAATAAGAGGGAAGAGAGAAAACAAATAAACAAGTAAAAGAATTTTTTTTATTATTATTTTTTTATTTTTATTTTTTATTATTTTTTTGAAAATTATTTACAATAACCAATAATAAGGCACACGTTTGTAATTCCCCGGCAACGGCGCCATTTTGAAGAGAGAAATTTTGCGTGGTCTAGAATTCAGAATAAATTCTCGTTGCAAGCATAGCTTCTAAACCAACAAAAGTCCTTTCATACAAACGTTTTTGGTTGTCACAAGTAACAAACCCCTTTAAAATTGATAACCGAGTATTTAAACCTCGGGTTGTCTTCTCAAGGAATTGCAGGGAGGTATGTTCTTATTATTGGTTATGGAAAAACAGTGTTTGGGGTTGAAAAAGGTTTCAAGCAAGAGAAATAGATTACAGAATTAATAAATTAATAACTAATAAAACTTTTGGCAAGGTATTAGAACTGGAAGTCCTATCCTTATCAATTGTGATGAGAATTGAATTTTAATCCCACTTAGTTAACCTTTGTTAAAGCAAAGGAAAGTCAAGTGAAATAATTAGTTTGATCCTCAAGTCCTAGTCAATCCCTGTGGGAAGACTAGCTTTAGATCTGCCAATTTCAACCACTGCTTTATTTGATAATTCAAGAGTTACCAATTATTTAACCCAAGCCAAAAAGAAAAATTCTAAATTAAATTGAAGACATCATAAATAGAATAAAGCAATCATAAATCTGAAAATACCTCAAATTATATTAAATAGAAATATCAAATGTAACATGAAAAAGTTCATAGACAAATAAAAGAGAAAATAAATAAATAAGAACATTGAACCTGTGATGAAGAAGATGAAATCCCTAATTTCTAAAAATCCTAATCCTAATTCTAATCCTAAGAGAGAGGAGAGAACCTCTCTCTCTCTAAAAACTACATCTAAAATATGAAAAGTGAAATATGATCTGATCTGAAGTCCCCCTTTCATTCCTCCACTTTGCAGCCTTTAATCTGTGTTTTCTGGGCTTGAAACTGGGCCGGAAATAACCCAGGATTCGCTGTTTGCGAATTCTGCCACGCTGATTTTCGCAGATGCGATGTGTCCGCGTAGATGACGCATTCGCGACGCCTTTCTGTACGGCCACTATGACAAATTATATATCAAATCGAAGCCCCGGACGTTAACTTTCCAATGCAAGTAGAACCGCGTCATTTGGACCTCTGTAGCTCAAGTTATGGTGGTTTTAGTGCGAGAGGGTCAGGCTGACAGCTTTGCAGTTTCTTCAACTTCTTGTATTCCTTCCACTTTTGCATGCTTCCTTTCCATCCTCTAAGCCATTCTTGCCCTGTAATCCCTGAAATCACTTAACACACATATCAAGGCATCTAATGGTAATAAGAGAGGATTAAATAAAAGAAAATAAAAGCCAAAGAAGCATGTTTTCAATCATAGAACAAATTCTGGGAAGGAATTGTAAAACATGCAAATCATATGAATGAATGTATGAAAGATTGATAAAATCCACTCAATCAAGCATAAGATAAACCATAAAATAGTGGTTTATCAGTCTCCCATTCACAGATGCGAGGTCAGCCTGGACCTCTTTCCACCTTATATGGTCGACACATCGATTAAAGTGTTGAATGAACTCAACTAGATTGTACCTTGAATTTACATACTTTGCAATGATTGAGTTTAATCCCTCGCACCGAGAAGTAGTCCGAAAACCAGCAAAAAACTTCCCTCTTATATGTGCAGTTGCCCATGAATGTCTCTTTTTATACATATCTAGGACCCAATTCTTGTTTTCGACACCAAATTCCTCAACCATTTCAAACCACTTTTGACGAAATACATCAATTTCATAGTCACCTAGCATACACTTTTTAGACATGGAGGTAAACTGGGGCTTGCCAATGTTACTTGTTGCATTGCGAATTAGATACCTTGCACATAATCTATGATGTGCATTAGAAAACTCTTTCTCAATGGCAAACTTCATTGATAAATCACCATCCGTAATAACCAAAACATGTGCTTTCCCATTCATTGCCACCTTCAGTTGTTGTAGCAACCACCTATAAGTGTCTTTTTCCTCATCGCAAATTAAAGCAGCAGCAAAGATAATTGTTTGATTGTGATGATTGACACCATAAAATACGACCAATAACACATATATTTATTCCTCTTATAGGTAGCATCAAAAGCCAGCACATCGCCGAATAATGAGTAATCTACCCTACTGAGACCATCGCACCAGAATAAATTGCGCAAAGTACTATCGACATCCATGTGATGATTAAAATAGAGAAAAGGGTCATTTGTTGCTTGTTCTTCTAGATACTTCAAAGCAGCATATGCATCACCGGGTAATTGACGCCTCTACTTTGCTATTTTATTGTACATGTCCCTTTGCGTGAAAGAGAGATACTCGTAGCCACCTGCCTAATTTGCTAATGCCCGATATATTTGCCCAACACTAATCCCACCCTTTTTCATGTTAATCATGTGGCCAATATCAGCCTCAAACATGAATCTATGCCCACGAAGCAATCTAGTCAACCGAGGATCTAGAAGCGGATGATTGTGTTTATCAGAAAAATAAGAAATAAACCAACGACCACTAGGTGCATCTAGACAAATCTCCATCATTGCACTGCAGCCACACCTTGTCTCGAGAGTAGGTTTTCTCTTAGAGTTTCCAATGCCATAATTATTTTGCGGTCTAAATCCTTTGCAATGACATACAAAATTCTTCAACTTAAGTATGCCCGCACGACTCTTCCTAGTTCTGTTCTTTCGAGCACTAAAGCCTCTTGCCCTTGCATATCTATTGTAGAACTCAAATGCAATGTCGACATCAGAAAAGTGAAAATGACATACATCTTCATCCCTGATGTTCCAAAATTCAATCATCCTAATGTCTTCGAGTGAGTTAATGTTATTCCCTTCATCGAAGCCGTGATAATCGAACATTGGTTCCACATTTGTGTCATCCTCATCCATATAATCTAAGTCAACTTCCTCATGTTTTTCTTCCTCCTGCTCATACTGATCATATGATATATGCTCGCTATTAACCCCTTCATGAGAAAATTCCACACCCATAACTTTCTAAACACCAATGCACAATTCAAAATGAAACTAAAGTTTGTATATAAATTGCCAAACATGATAAGAACAAATAATTTAGTAAAATAGAGACCAAATAGTAACAGTAGAAGTAGAACCATTAAACTTGATATTGTCCGCACACCGAGTACCAGCCATCACAAATCACAATCTTTTAAAATTAAAATCAATCCAATAGTGTCAATCTTAGGAATCATGGAATTGGACACGAGTTTCATTTATTGTATTAAGGGGAAAATGAAGAAGCATGAATCCAAAATCTAATGGTGGAACTAGAAGAGTAAAAACAGAAAAAGCATGTAAGCCAATTTGTGAGCTTCCTTTTGTGTTTTGCCACTGCAATTGGAGTTCTTAAAATGGCTTGCGTCTTTGTAGTTTTGTTCTTAATCAAGAGCCAGCAAAATTCTAGCATAGATCCACATGGCCATTATCTTACAACAGTGGGATTCAGAAAATTTAGCTATTCTGAGCTAAAAAGGCGACAAAAGGATTCAGCCAAGAGATTGGAAGGGGTGTAGGAGGCATTGTATACAAAGCTATTTTGTCGGATCAAAGAATTGCTGCTGTAAAGAAACTCAATGATGCGATGCAAGGAGAAGGTGAATTACTTGTAAAGATTGCTATTATCTTGCTTCTTTTTTAATTTTTCTTTACTTAATTTAATTCCATAAAAATACACTCAAATTACTTGTAAAGATTGCAAACCTAAAAAGGTAGAGAAAGAATAATCATGGATTGGATATTTGTGTGTTCTGTTTTTGATATATTAGTTTGATTGTTATTTAACAGGTACCTTCAACACCATACACAAAGCCACCCGGATTCTAATAGTGAGAAACCGCTGGTGGTTCGCAGAAAGGTTGCTAGCTAAATGAATTGGTTCGTCACAATCCTTATAGAAGAGTGCTCTGTCTTCGACACAGAATATGAAAGCTGGCTTATCCTGTAGTTATAAGTAGGAGAACAGAGAGAACACAATTAGAAATATTTATTTTAGTTAACAAGATCATGCATGATGAACAAGTAGTTTTTCATTTGGGATAAAAACCATTTGTCAAGCAACATTTTCACCACTCACTCAGCAGAAACTATACACTATTTATCAAGATGGTGTTTTCTGTTTTCATTTCATGTTTTACCATTTCTTCCTAGAGTCCTAAAAACTGAAAGCAGAAACAGAAAACAAGAACAAAAGCTGAACAAACACTAAGAATTTTACATGGTAACCTTGAGTTTGTTGAGCACAAAATTATGTGAAATCACGTAGTATTTTCTAACAAGCTCACATGAAAAAGTTGCAATGTTTTTAAATATCAACTAAATTCTTTCAAAAACTTTGCTTTTAATATAAAAGAATGCAAGATCTGCATAGGCATAAAGAAATATCGAAGACTTTAGACAGTATAAGCTGTCTGGAATATGGAATCAAATTAAAAGTTACAAAATTGCAGTCTTTACCCTGAGATGTGATCAAGTTGGATGGAACTACCTCCATAAGCTGTCTAGAATATGCGGCGGCGTCGTCTTGCGCGGTGGCGGCAGGCTGCGCGGCAGCAGTCATAGGTTGCGGCGTACTGCGGTAGCGAGAATATGCTAGTGAGATGTGCAGCAGAGGAAGAAGAAGAGAGAAATGCAGGAATTGAAATTGTATGAAAATCCTAGCGAACTTTTTCTTCTGTGAATGCTTCTAATGTGAGAATGAAAAGAAGCAGGGCGCGGCAGCGGCGGAGGCGTACAAAATTTGCAGCAGAGGAAGATGATGAGAATGGTAGGGATTGAACTTGGATGAAAACCCTAGCTGCTTCTCTTCTCTAAATGCCTCTGTATCTGAAATAAAAAAGAAAGGGGAGGGCAGAGTTAGGGTTTTCCAATCCGCACTCTATTTCGGAAGGAGATTTCTTTAATCTCGTTGATGCTCTCCAAAAACTCTAATCTCTCTCAGTTTCTCGTACCCAAAAAAGGGAAAAGGGACAAAGTTAAAAACCAATAATTGGAGGGATCAAAATATAATTAGTAACTTTTCAAAAAAAAAATGGTGTATATTTTATAATTATTTTTATGAAGGTTAATGATACTCCTACAAAAATGTTGGAATAAAAAATCTATGGCCAATTAATAGAGGTCTAACCAATAATAAATTAATAAATATTTTTAAATTATACTTCATATTAATTCATTGTCATTAATTAATAATTATTTAAATTTATTTTTTTAAAATACAAAATTAATAAATATTAATTATAATTATTTAAAAATGATTACATAAAAATTATTTACTTATATTTTTTCTTAAACAATTGAAAAAAAGTGAAAGGAGTTTGAAGATTTACTCAAAGTTCACGTGGCGGAAACAGCGTGGATTGAACGAATCTGTTACGCGTAGAAAAAAGGAAGTGAGTATTGTATCTGAGTTATTATGACGTGTGTAGTATATACCAGTACAGCTACATCTACATCTATTTCAGCGCCTACTTACCTACCAAGCACCACCAACAATAACCTTCCAATCACAACCAAAACAAACTTAAAAAACATTTAAAAAACTCAAAAACAAACTTAAAGCCTCTATTTCTCTTTTTTCTCTGCCGCATCACACTTTCTTCTTCCTTTCCCAGCACTTGAAAGAAAGAGAGAGAAAAAAAAGGTGCCATCAAAACATAGAAAGTTAAATAAAGGCAACAACGACAAAATAAAAAACCAGTAGCCATAACCTTTTGGTGTGGTTTTAGGGACAACGGAGAATGACCAAATAAGAGAAAGGATGAAAGCATGCTTTGTCGGCCATTAAAGCTTCAACCTCAAAAACGATCCCTTCATTCTCATCATCACTTATTCATTATTTCCTTTTCACTACGCACTCTCCCCAACAACACAACTTGCACACAGTGCCCAGAATATTCAGTTTCTGATGATGATTGATGATTGAACATGGTGTGCATCTCTTCCTTTCATTTCTTGAGTGTTTATTTATTCTGTTACAGATCAAAGATCTGCCACTTTTTAATGCTAAAAAGGCCAGTGGGTGGGTACAGTATATCCTATTTTTGGCCTAGAGATTCATAAACTCAATGGTTGTTCTCACTTTGCATCACAAGTTTAGTGCTTGCTGCTTTTGTTATTATCCCTTCTTTGATGAGTGATGCTACACTTTTGAAAGGTATGTGTTACTTTATTATTATTAATATGGTTCCAGTTTCTTACAACAAGTTGAGTGATGCATGAGTTTGATTCATAACAAAAACAAAAGGTGATTGTTTGATTTTGTTTTATGTAATGATTTATTTCATTTTTTGGTGTGACAGGTCTCAAAAATTAAGATGTCAAAAGGGTATTCTGTGATTGTACTCTTACTATTATTTTTATCTCTGATTCTTTGCACGGCCGAAGGGTTGAACGCAGAGGGGCAAATCCTCCTAGACCTCAAGAATGGTTTCCATGATAAGAATAATCTTTTGCGGAATTGGAACCCTGCTGATGAAACTCCATGTGAATGGTTAGGCGTAAATTGCTCTTATTATGAATATAATAATAGTAAAAGTCCAGTTGTCATGTCCCTTGATTTGAGTTCAATGGGTCTTTCTGGAATTTTAAATGGTAGTAGCATTGGAGGTTTGACTCACCTAACTTATCTCAATCTTTCTCACAATAAGTTGAGTGGAAAAATACCAAAGGAAATTGGCGATTGCTTGAATTTGGAGTATCTTTACTTGAACAATAACCAATTTCAGGGACCAATTCCTGATGAACTGGGGAATTTGTCTCGTTTGAGAAGCTTGAACATATGCAACAACAAACTCAATGGTGTTTTTTCAGATGAGTTTGGGAACTTGTCTTCATTGGTTGAATTGGTAGCCTATAGCAATTTTCTTGTTGGTCCCTTGCCTAGTACCATTGGGAAGCTCAAGAATCTTGTGACTTTCAGAGCCGGGGCAAATAACATTACCGGTTCACTGCCAAAGGAAATAAGTGGGTGCGCAAGCTTGATGTATCTCGGTCTTGCGCAAAATGATATATCAGGGGAGCTTCCAAGTGAGATTGGGATGCTTCAGAATTTAACAGAATTGATTCTATGGGACAATCAGTTATCAGGGCCTATTCCCAAAGAGATTGGGAATTTAACCAATCTTGAGATTCTTGCTTTGTATTGGAATGATCTTGTTGGACCTATACCTCCAGAGATTGGGAACCTCAAGTCATTGAAGTTTTTGTATCTATACAAAAACAATCTGAATGGAACCATTCCAAGGGAAATTGGGAACCTTTCTTCTGCTAGGGAAATTGATTTCTCAGAGAACTCTCTAGTAGGGTACATCCCATCCGAGCTGAGCAAAATCCGTGACCTGCGCTTGCTCTTTCTTTTCGAGAACCATTTAATTGGTGTCATACCGGATGAGCTCAGTAGCTTGAGGAATCTGTCAAGGCTCGACCTGTCCATGAATGGCCTTACTGGCTCGATTCCTTCAGGATTTCAATACTTGACTAATATGTCCCAGTTGCAGCTCTTTGACAACAAGTTGAGTGGTGTTATCCCTCAAGAACTTGGACTTCATAGTCCTCTTTGGGTGGTTGATTTCTCTGATAACAATTTGACAGGAACAATACCTCCTCATCTATGCTGGAATTCTCATTTGATGTTGTTGAACCTTCAATCCAACCGGTTTTATGGAAACATACCAAGAGGGATACTCAAGTGCAAGTCATTAGCGCAGATGCTTGTAGTTGGAAACATGCTTACAGGTGGCTTCCCTTCAGAACTCTGCAAACTGCCAAACTTCATCGCCATCGAGTTGAACGAAAACAAGTTCAGTGGTCCGATTCCTCCTGTGATCGCGAACTGCAGTAAATTACAAAGACTACACATAGCAAACAATTACTTCACACTGGAGTTACCTAAGGAAATTGGAAATCTTTCTCAGCTGGTGACCTTCAATGTTTCATCAAACCACTTCACTGGAACAATCCCATCCGAAATCTTTAGGTGCCAGAAGCTGCAAAGGCTGGATCTCAGTAACAACAAGTTTATTGGTTCCTTGCCGAACAACATAGGAACACTTGAACATTTGGAGATTCTCAAACTCTCTGGCAATGAACTCTCTGGAAAAATCCCTGAAGAAATAGGTAATCTATCTCATTTGAACTGGCTGCAAATGGATGGCAATTTGTTTTCCGGCGAAATTCCGGCTCAGCTTGGTCGCCTCTCGACCTTGCAGATTGGAATGGATCTCAGTTACAATAATCTTTCTGGGAGAATACCATCTCAGCTCGGTAATCTCAATATGCTTGAGTATATCTATCTCAATAACAATCATTTGGATGGCGAAATTCCAAGCTCATTCGACCAGCTTTCGAGCTTGCTGGGATGCAATTTCTCATACAACAACCTCTCTGGACCAATACCTTCAGATAAGATCTTCCAAAATATGGCTGCAAGCAGTTTTCTTGGTGGTAACAACGACCTCTGCGGTAGACCTCTCAATGAATGCAACTCCGATCTGTCTTCTCGTGGTTTTCCTCCGGTTAGACATGACTATTCTCGCCGTGCTAAAATAGTCATGATCGCTGCAGCCACCGTGGGCAGCGTTTCTCTCATCTTAATTTTAGTTATTTTATATGTTATGAGATGGCCGTTCAATTCCGCGAGTTCCTTGAGAGACACGGAATCTCCCTGCCTTGATTCGGATGTCTATTTTCCTCCGAAGGACGGCTTCACATTCCAGGATCTTGTTGAGGCAACGAAAAGGTTTCATGAGAGCTATGTGATTGGCAGGGGAGCCTGTGGGACGGTTTACAAAGCGGTGATGAAGTCCGGGAAGACGATTGCAGTTAAGAAGTTAGCATCAAACAGGGAAGGGAACAACATTGAGAATAGTTTTAGAGCTGAGATACTGACACTAGGGAAGATTCGGCATAGAAACATTGTGAAGCTTTATGGATTCTGCTATCACCAAGGCTCCAATCTGCTGCTTTATGAGTACATGGAGAGGGGAAGCTTAGGTGAAGTGTTGCATGGTTCTGCTACCAATTTGGAGTGGCCAATTCGGTTCATGATTGCTCTTGGTGCTGCTGAGGGTCTTGCCTACTTGCACCATGATTGCAAGCCAAAGATTATTCACCGGGATATAAAATCTAATAACATTCTTCTTGATGAAAATTTTGAGGCTCATGTTGGTGACTTTGGGTTAGCCAAAGTGATTGACATGCCACAATCAAAATCCATGTCTGCAGTTGCTGGATCTTATGGCTATATTGCTCCTGGTAAGCTCCTCTTTCCTTTTCTTTTTTTAATTACTATACTTAACTAATGGAAGCATAACTTCTTTTTGCTTTGTATCTTGTTTGGATACATTTTTTCTCTACTTAGTTTACTAGCAATACCGCATGATCAACAAAGTTTATTATTTTTGTCAACACTTGGCCAATAAAAAATATTTTTCTACTAAAAATAAAATGTTAGTGTCAGTTAATATTAATAAAAGTATCGGCCTGTGAACATTTTTCCTTTAGTAAACCCGTAGACTCTTGATTTTGGAAGTGATGTGCAAGCCAAGATTTATACCTGGTTTTGCATTCAAAATTATTTCTTTTAGTCACTTGTTAAATATTTTTAGTTTTCTAGGCTAATTTTGAGTAATATTTTTAGTTATGTATTTGTAGTGTTTCTTTCATCGACTTTGTTATAAAGTTAAAATTGATTAATATCTATTACAATATAATATTTTGGTCAAAAATGCTAAAAGCATACTAAAAATTATTCATCATATATTTGTGTATAAATACATATAGAGTTTAATCTATTTTTAATGTGTATTTTGTATTTCAATATGTATTCTACGTTAATGACTATTTTTGATATACACATAGTTATTTCGGTTTGTTTTACAAAGATATACATATTTAGCTTTTAATTATATGTAAAGAGTCTAAAAGTTGAGTCTATGGCTCAAACTTCTCAAGACTTATTACCACTTTTGAAAGTTTAACAATCCTGATAATATCAACTTCAGAATGTCATGTTATGTTTTTCAACTTGGCCTTTAGTGCCTGGACTTATTATTATGGTTGTTTATTTTTGCTAAATTATTGTTAATTGCTTTGTCTGTTTTATGATCAGTAGTGCATAGATAGGTAAATTAAGATCCTTTAAAGATTTTTTGAACATTAATCTGACCCTTGGTAACTTTTAAACTTTGATAGATCAAAATTATTCCTAAGTTTCTTTATCCAAAAATAAATAAATAAATAAATAAAAGTTGTCCAAGTTTACTGTTTTAGCAGGAGCAAATTATACCAGATTTATAGGTTTGGATTTTGGTCATATGGTTGGTTGGGTAGAATTTGAGTAGGTTTTACAAAAGTCTGATTCCTATAAATAATTATAATAAAGAAATGAATCTTACCTAATTTCTTTGCCATAGCAGTTGCGTCTCTTAGTCTCTCACGTTTGCTTGCTTTTTGTATTGGTAGTTGTTTTTGTTTTTTTTTTTTAATTCGTTAGCTTATGAGACAGAACTTTGATTAATTTGCACTTCTCAACTAATGTTTTGTGAATTAATAATTTTTATCCGTTCATGCAGAATATGCATACACCATGAAGGTAACAGAAAAGTGTGACATTTATAGCTATGGCGTTGTGCTCTTGGAACTGCTAACAGGTAGAGCACCTGTTCAACCATTGGAGCAAGGTGGTGATCTTGTGACATGGGTTAGAACCCATATTCGGAGCCACAACAACGTGTTGACGCAGGGAATACTCGACAATCGCATTGATCTTGAAGAACAAATCACTGTGAATCACATGCTGACTGTTCTGAAGATTGCTCTGCTTTGCACAAGCATGTCTCCTTCAGAGAGGCCTTCGATGCGCGAAGTCGTGTTGATGCTTATCGAGTCGAATGAACGCGAAGGAAACTTAACGCTCACTCGGACTAACCATGATCTTCCTTCCAAAGATGCCACACATTAGTTTCTAAATTCTCATTTTTCCTAGTATTGCAGTCAAGAAGAGAAAATAGATTATTCTTGTACATTCTTTTACTCCATTGTGCCACTAGTGTTGGAGCATTAATTTTATAGCAGACTTTCTTTTTCTTTCTTTTTCTTTTTTATTTTGTCATTTTCACGTTTCTGTAATTTCTTTTAAAACTCAGTATAGTGACTTTATTGTACAGTTCAAATCACCATTAAATAATCGTGATGGAGGTCATATTCTGGTGTAAGGAATGAATAATGAACAATTATGCTTATTCCCATTTTACTCCTAATGGTAGCACATATTTGGGAATCTAGTTACTATCTTGCTGATACTTTTGATTTAGTTTTGTCATAAACATTCTTATCTGATTCTTTGATAATCCTGTAAATACTTCAAATTATAAGACATTTACCCTACTAAAATATAGAGTTCCATAGCAAGGTGGAGATCAAAAGTCAAGACTAGGGGTCAACCATGGAAGAAGTGGAGGGAACACTAGCAGTTCGGTAGTAATATGGCATGTGCAATTTTTTCTTTTGTTTGGTCAGGGTATCCCCTAATTCGGCAGGTTAATAACTAATTTATTGCGGAAGGGTTTGCTATTAACTAATGAGTTGTTGTATATATATGGTGGATTCAAACCTCCAAACTTGTTTAAATGAATAAAGAAGCTAATCACTTGATTAACCCGAGTTAGTTTGACACGTGCAATTCTACAACAATCCTACTAATTTGAGTGGAACAACCGAACAATGACTTCGGTTTTGGTTTCAGGTTATCCGGTTTAAATGTTCTCCATTGCTTTAAGCATGTGGCATAAAACACCAGTACGTAATAAATCAGATGAAGCCTAGAATTTTAAGTAACAAGAGGTTTGTTATTGTCTATTTTTTTATGGTAGAATCCATGAAACTATTCCTAAGGTTCTTCTAAATTTGAACAGAACAAAAGAAGAATTTGTAATTGAGGGAGAGAAGAAATGAAAATAAAATCAAGGAAAAAAAAATAAATAAATAAGGCATCTGGAAGAAGAAAAAGAGAAGTGAAAGAAAGAAGGGGTGGAGAGAAAAAAGAAAGTAATGCAAAATTACTTGATAATATAACAGTACTATTAAATACTATCATAAAAAAAGATTGTAGCTCGAATAATTTGTTGTACAAAATTGGTTACTATTTAGGTTATGCAAAACTTTTGTATTAGTTAGACTAAATTGAAACCAATCAATTAGATCACTAATCTAATATTGAGAGTTCGAATGCTGTCTTATGTATACAGGAATCCATTAACAAATAGTGGTAAATACTTCTTGATTTCTCTAACTCCACAGCCACCCACACAAGGATATGAATTCATCAATCCATTCATATTGTGATGATTTACCAAGGTTGATAGTTAGTTGAGGTCCAGCACTCCAGCCACAAATCTAAGGGGATTCCGAAGTAGTTACTCTGTTGACTTATTGACATCAACCTTTCAGTTATATCAATAAATGAAGGCCAAAATTCATTTTAGAAACACTTAAAAAGTTAAAAAAACAAAACGCTTCTAAAAATATTAAAAAACAGAAAAACTGACTTAATAGAAAATAGTTTAGTCAAAATTCTTTATAAAATCGAAAAATAACTTAACAAGCACAACTCAAGAAAACAAAGTGTTTAGCAAAACGTATTTATAAAAATAGAAAAATAACTTTTCACATGCACGTCTTAAAAGAAAATACAAAACGACTTAACACACTTGTGACATTTAATTCTCTAGTATTCAAAATGATTTTGCTACAATTTAACATTTATGAATGTTCGTATATCATTTGAAGATTTGAATCTATTATTTTTATTACAAATATGCTGTATGAATACCAAAATTCCAAAAGTCAATCTCATCTCTATACTTATACATGTTAACACATTTTTCCAACAAAATAATCACCAAAATAATCAAATTTTTTCACAATGTAATCAAACATTAACACAATTATCCACCACAAAATCATCCTTATACCACAATATCTCGGGTATTAACTGAATAAATGTTCCGTTACTATACCTTACACCCTAAACCTATACCATAAATTCTAAACCTATTAGTAAAGCAAAATTGGAAAGTAAACAAGAAAACATTATAATTGGCAATTCAAAATATTGGGACACCAATAATTCGTTCTACATCATAACAATCCTAGATTGAATCGTGCTGTTATAAAAATACATAGACAACCTGGAAATCTTTCTAATAAACTTGCTACTTAAATCGCTAAACATCAATTCACATAAGGTGCATTAAAATAAAGCGTTGAACAGTACGGAACTCGCTGTCATAAACTATAGCATTAAAATGATCAATATATTAAAGAACCCATGGCTGATAAGATGAAAGACAAGTAGAAATCTGGAACGATAGCCATTGTTGCACCACCCCTTGTCCATAACCATACATATGGTAAACTAAAAGGGCTTGATTTAATTTATGCACTCTATGAACTAACGAAGTAATGATATTACAGAAGACTAGGTTTGAATCTCTACATTGTTATAGCAGGTTAAATGGGGAATCATGTAGCTTCTAATCATAACTATACCTGGAAACATGAGGTCAAAATATCTATTATAATTGACAATAAACCAAATTCTATAATCTAATAAATTCACCTTCATGACGGGAGCAGGGTGACTAATGGTTAATATATAACTAAATAGCAACTGCAGCATAACCAACATCTTCAACACAGGCTTAACATGCAACTAAAGGATAGATCAAGAGGTACTATTCCAAACAATAGACTAATAAGTATAACCTACAATAATACAGATTCACACCACTCCACTCTGCTTCTAATTAAATCTCTATTCTAGAAATGTGGCACAGTCTAACATGCAACAATCTGATTAGAAATAAAGTCATAGTGTGCCTGCCTAACATCTTCTAGGATGACAACTGAAGGGTAACTCTAGATTGATGATGATCACAAGCTCTAGATTGATGGCGTTCTACCTTCGGCTGTCTAAGCAACTCATTAATACAGACATGCTAGTGGTTCGTCTGACTTCTAAAACGTGGCCACCTGCCATGAGTGCCTTGTTTCTAGAAAATGCTTAAACCTGCATGCAGCTTCTATGACAAAGCTTAATAATAATCTATCTTGCATAAGGATGGTAGCGGCTACTGCCACCATAACCTCCCCTACTACCATAAGGTCCTCCAGCCCCACCATAACCAGTACCAGATCTTGGTTCATAACTTCCGCCAGTAGCCGCACCCCCATAGCTTCCATAGGACCCACCACCTCGTCCATAAGCACCTAAACCACTCCCACCATAACCATCACCAAGGCCCCCCATGAAGGAACCATAGCGACTAGAGAAACCAAATGATGATTCTCCACGATAGCCTGCATAGCCACCACCAATACCACCACCAGACCCTCCAAAACTACCACCAAAATCATCTCCACTGCCATATCCACCATAACTGCTAAGCCTACCACCAAAACCTCCAAGGGATCTATAAGAAGCAGGATCAAAACTGCTATTTCCAAAACTTCCAAAAGAATCACCAAATCCACCAAAACCATCATAGTAAGGAAGTGCCCTAGAGTCACTAGCAAATGGAGGAAGAGAAGCTGAGTTTGAGGATTTCTTTGGTTCAGCCTTCTTGATCTCAACCTACAACAAAGAAGTGAGTCAACCTAGGCTCCTTGATAAGAAGAATACGATTTTATACCCTGGGAGGAGAAATAATAAACCTGTAGTACATCCACTTATAACATAAGCAGAATAAAAATAACATAATGAACAAAGAAAAACATTAAATTGCTCAATGATGGGAAGTAACAGGCACGAACTCCATTGTTATATGTTTCACAATGACATCCTTCAACTTTGATCACTAATTTATACATGATATTGGCTTTGCTGGTTTCAAATACATCATCAAACACCCTAAACCACCAATGATAACTCACCTGAGTACCAGACATATCAATCATATTCCCATCTGCTAACATATTGTCAACAACTTTTTCACTGTCAAAAACTATAAAGCCAAAACCCCGGGAACGTTTAGTAGTGTGATCACGTATGATCTCATGTTCCACAACTTTCCCATACTTCAAGAAGAAGTTCTTAAACTCATCTGAAATTTGTACAACAAAGGAAAGACACATAAGCAGATTGAATCAAAATATCCACAAAAAATATAATAATAAATTAAACTGCGGTTTCTATCCTCCAAAGTAAGGAAACTTGTAGAGTGATAAAGTGAGTTTAATAACCATTGGATCAATGACTACAGCTGCAAGTGAATCTCAATGATCCAAAGGTGGTTACACCAACTTTAACACTTTACCCGTTTCCTCACATCTCATCAAACAATACGGCATGAAAGGAGCAAAAGTGCCAGCATAGCAAACCTTCAGTGACCGATGTTGAAATACCACCAACAAAAATCTTCTTTGTTTTGAAGTCATTAGCTTGTGATGAACCCTTAGGAATAGTCCTCTTGATCTCAACCTGGTAAAAGCAGAAGTAGTCATTCATTATAAGTATCTCAAGCCATGCAAGACAACATATTACAATCTCTAAAGCATACTACAATACTATAATAATTAAAAGCAAAAATTAGATACACAAAAACAGATAAAACACTATATTCTGATGAGATCTCTCAAAATCCCCAACCATATTGATTTGCCGATAGACTTCTTTTCTACATCGCTGTGTCAATTTGTACAACAATAGCCCTAAATTTACTAGAAAAACAAATGTATTCTTATATAAAGCATTAAGGAAACCAAAAAACAAAATTTTCCACCAAAGTAGCCAAAACCCTAAGAATAATACTCACCTGTTTGCCATTGATAACATGGTTCTCCTGGATGACCTGGTCCACAACAGATGGATCTGCATAGGTGATGAAACCAAAACCCCTGGGTTTACCGGTATGCCGATCCTTCATGATAACCGAGTCCATTATCTCTCCGTACTTCTCGAAGTACTTAACAAAAGTATCTATCAAATCATATCAAGAACATCAGTACCAATGAAATAAAAAAAATAAAAGATAAATAAAAAACAAAGGGAGGGGTTTCACACCCAAAGTGGTGTCTTTGGCTAGACCTCCGATAAAGATTTTCCTGCATCAATGGAAATTAGAGACAAGATAAGAAAACTTATAAAAGAAAAAAGGGGGAAAGAAAAAAACTAACGAATGAGGAAGCAAACCCAGGACTGGCACCGTCACCGAAGTGAGGGTTGTCACCCTTTCGGGAACCCATTCTTGCCGATCGAAATACCCGTGCCTGAAATGAGACAAATGGTGAAACAACAAGAACAACAAATTATTTCTCAGATCTCCACAGTAATCTTAAAAGATGTACCTTCGCTGACCGATTTATTATTGGTGCTGATCCTCGGAGCGCAGCAGACCAGCACAGGTTTCTAATTGGTCGGAAGACCCTCGAGGCTGACGAGTGGCAGCACAGCGGTGACGCGATGGCGAGAGCTGGGATAAGTGGCGGATGGCGGCTGGCGGCGGAGGGAGGAAAACACGGTGCAGAAGTTGTTGGGGGTATTTTGTTTTTTTGTTAGAGTAACCGATGAGAGGAAAACGAAACAATGAAGGAAACAGGTAGTGCTAGGGTTTCAGAAGGAGAGCGAATTTCAGTAATCAGTACTACTTCAGTAGTGCTTTACTCGTACTCGGGGAGGAGTGAAGTTTATTTCTGTTTGACCCATGGCCCAAACCGAGAACTCCAGCGCCGTGGGAAAACTACTCCACAGCAAGGAGAAATTCATAAAGTGAGAAAATCTATTAATATATTTAGAGTAAAACATAAATAGCTTTCTAACTTTTTTTTTTGGACATTTTTGTTTCTAAAAATTGGAAAATATATTTATGTTCATGGCCTTTTTAAAATGTGAACAAATTTATTTTCCCGCAGAAGTGATTTCGTTGGATCTGACAGAAAAGTCTGACGTAGTTCTTGTAGCGCTAACCTAGCTGTTGTGAGAACCCACGTGGCATGTAGCTTTTAAAAACATGACATAATAGTTTTCCGACCCAAAACGGCGCCGCTTTACCAAGGAGTCTCCAGACAAACTCTAATCCCTTTATGAAATATCCATAACACCCATTTAACTTGCTCCCTCAAAGTTCCATAAATCTGTAACTGCAAAACCGTAAAGCATGAGGGAAGACTAGAGCTCAAACTTCATTATCTCCTCAGTCAACAAAGAAGATCAATTACAAGTTATTTAAGCAACAAAATAACAATGGCACACTAATGAATCATATATTTCAATAAAATGTGATACTAGAATCTAACAGTAGCTACATTCATTATAGCTCCCGAAAAAACCAAAGCCCAAAAAATAAAGAACAAGTGATTCCAAACTTGCTTTATATCCCTTTCAACAAGACCAGCTTTCTGAGGATCAGCCATTCAAGTTGCAATAACATGTGCTTCCAAGAAATGGATCTAATAACCATTTGAACAACACCTCAAATCAAAACAAACAACACAGTAAACCAACCTCGAGCCTATGCCCATGAAATTATAGTTGAAGATACACTGCTATAAAATTCATGTCACCATGTGGACCACTAGCAGCATTGACACTTAGACATTTCATCTCTCAACTTGTAACAAAGCAACCAACTGACTATATCTCATCATGCTTTCTAGACTTGAAGTTCGTCCTAACTCACCAATAGCCACCATATAGCTGTTGGGCATAACTACCCGGACTCATCATGGGTTTATTATAGTTACCTGGCATATTAGACCCGAGACGCATTTTTATAGGGGTTGTATTTAGACTCCTTGTCCCATACCCATTCCCATGCCCATTCCCATGCCCATTGATAGATTAATTCCTCCGTAGCCTCCCATCCCCATTCTAGCACTAGGGCCATTCTTCATTCCTATTCCCATGCCCATATCCATACCCATTCTAGAACCCATCATAGGATTTTGAGGAGTCCTTAGAGTGCCGGCATCAGCCCGGCCTATACCTGAACATGTTCTCATCGCTTTACCTATAGTCACAGTTGATGTTACAACTATAGTGGTAGGCTTCTCTATTCTCTTCTCCTTCCTATTTATGGAATCAAAGCGGTGGATCGAGGAGGCAATGAATGGCTGAGGGGTCACTGCCGGAATCGACGGCAAGGCGTGTGAGGTCCAAGACGGGCTACGGCGAACACCAGATGAGGTTGTCATCTTCCTCTCTACCATTCGAACCAATGAATGTGGTGGAGGCGAGCTTTCGGTGACGAGGCTCCGGAGAGAAAGGAACGAGAAATTTAAAGCATGAATTAAGGTCATGTGCAACGAGAGGATCGATTGTTAAGGATTGAGATTTGGAAAAAAGGAGACAATACGTGAGGGTTTGGTTTTGGGGTTGAAACGGCATATTGCAGAAAGGAATTAAAGTGTGTTTGGAGGGGAGATGGTGAAATGGCGTCATTTTGGTGCATAGGGATTAATACGTCCTATTTTCAAAAGCTCAAGCCACATGTCATCCCGTAACGGACAAGTCAGCGTTACGGGAACCACGTCAAACTTTTCTGTCAGGTCCAACAGAGTGACTTCAACGGAGGGGTAAATTTGTCCACGTTTTGGAGAGGTCAATAATATTAATGTATTTTTCAATCTTTGGAGGAAAAAATGTCTGCGGAAAAAAAAGGTCAGGGACCTATTTATCCTTTACTCATATATTTATTAATTAAATTATTAATATCTATTAATCTATTATTAATATTAATATATAATAGGAATCTTTATATTAATAAAAGTAGAATAGCAAAACAGTGATACAAACCAATATTGTCTAATACATTGATACGCGCGTATCAATGAGGTGACAAAGCATACTCACCAATTTGGTCACTGATATGAAGCATTTGGTTACTCTCTAACTTTGTCGTTCTCGGTCACTAATTTGGTTTCGGTAATACCAAGGTTAGACATGCAATTTGGTTACTGGTATGAAGCATTTGATTACTCCCCAACTTTGTCCTTCTCAGTCACCAATTTAGTTTCAGCAATCCCAAAGTAGACATACAATAAACTTAACTCTATGTTTTCTTATTGGTTGATAAGTAATTTACAGGATCGCCAACTTGGATTAAGCATGCATAAAAGATGTTAAACTTTTCCTTCAAGATGAACGAGTTAGTGTATCATGTATTGATATCGTTATTATTTTAGTGTGATGAAGCCTGTGGGTTTATTAATGTTTTTATTGAATTTTTCTTACTTTATTTTTGTGTGGTTGGCTTTTGTTCGTAGGGTGATTGGATCTATTGTACTATACTGAGGAACAGCATTGTGATATTTAGGAGTGTTATCCGCGAGCATGAAATCTATTCCATGAAGAACTTTATTGTGCAAGGCTATGGAAAATCAGTGAGGACTACACCTCACAAAAATAAACTAAGTTTTTATATGAAAACGTCTGTGTCTAGACTCACCCCTAACATATTTCTTTTCAACCCGTTTTGATTCACAAAGTATGAAAAAATTGAGTCAACGGCTTCGGTCGTCGCTCAAAACCACCTGATCGATTAGTATTAAGACTTTCATTCTAAGTTATTATGGTTACTTTAATTCTTGGTCACCTTGATTTTGAGTGAAGAGTTAGTGATTGGAGTATGTTTTCAGTGTCTTATGTAGATTGCATTGGTCATATGGTAGCTAAAGAAAATGTAAGAGATTTGGTAACCAAAACTACGCAACACACTAAACGCATGGTGGTTTATTTAGAGGATTTAGAGTTTGTTTTCTTGACACTCCTTTTGTTGTTGAATAAATTTTGAATAAATTATTTTGATGGGGTTATAATTTATTCTATATTAGGTGTTTGTGTGTGACTTTGGTGGTGTTCTTATTCATGCATTTTGCCTATGTTTTTAGGGGATATAAGATGAAGCGTACTCTATTTGGCAACTTTGTTGATGAAATGGATACATTTCTACATAGGCCAGATTGTGAGCCATTAGTTATAGTTGCCCAGCTTTTTAAACCATATGTGTATTTGAATAATGTTAACATCCAAAGTAGCTTTGATCCTTCTCGAGTATATTGTAATGCTGACTTCCTTGCTGTTATTAGTTTCAAAAAGAGGTATGCAAAAATGAAAAAAAAAAGTGAAGGTCCATTTCTTTAGTTTTTTATCTTCAAATATGGATAATTTTTTTACCAAAAAGACTGTGCTATGTTATGTTCAATATTTTTGTGTTATATAGTTTGCTTGAGCAAGGTGATTTAGCTTCTCAGATAAATAATCTTATTGAAAGTCATGGCTAACCTTCCATGTCAGATGAAATGTCCCGGGGAATAACTCCAATCAACTCAATGGAAGAAGTTCTCAACTTGGACCATGTGAGCTTCTTGATTTAGTTTTTGAGTTTAAACATTCCTTTATTTTATGTAATCTGTTGATGGAAAGAGGTTATGTTTTTTTAATGGTTAGGAGACATCCTGTTCGATTGTTGGTACCATAGTTTCTATCGATGTGGGTTTGAAGGATTGGTTTTACGTATCGTGCAACACATGTTCCAGAAAAGTGTAGCCAAATAAGGACCGGTATTGATGTGACCATTATAAAAAGGTGGGGTTTAATAGCGCTCTCAAGTAATTAGATGACAATAAGAATGTATTAATGTGCATTTATTTAGCATCTGTCACAATACAGCTTGGTGTTCCTAATTATCATTAAAATTGTGTTGTTTATAGATATTGCCTTGCTGTCATCCTTACTGATAGTACCAGTTGTATTAAGCTGACCTTATTGAATTCAGAAGCCAAAGCTATTGTTGAAAAATCAGCTAGTGAAATACGTGATCTGAATGTAAGTCTTTGTGATTAATAATATTTTCAATTATCGGCAGGAGCTGTTAATGAATCCATATTTGATGGTAAATTTTGGCTTGAATTAGATAGATTTCATCACATAAACCCACGCTTATTCACTAAAATAGCATACTTTTGTGTTTTATTCTTAAATTGCACTTGAATGTGAAAACATGTTTTTGTGCTTAAATTGATTAATTTAGTTCCACTTTTATTCCATTATATGCCGTAATATATTTTGTTAAGTGATTTCAGGTCAATTAGGCAAGAATGGTTTGGTAGAAGTGGAAGAAATCATGCAAAAGGGGAGAACACATGAAGAGAATAAAGGAGAAGCGCACACTCAAGTGTGCGTATGCACAACCTCCTATGCGTAAGCACAAATGAAAATCAGCTAGTGTGCGTATGCACAAGTCTGGGCACGTGACTTCATTAATGAAGCACGTGGCTCGCAATTTTGGGGCCTCTTAGCCCAATTTTTAGAGTTTCTAAAGCTACATGGAATGCTATATCAAAAGGACATCATTTCATATCAAAGAGGCCACATTTTTACATACATTACAAATTAATTAGGAGTAGGAGTAGTGTAGAATAGTTTTCTTCTAATTCTCTCTTAGGATTTTATTTAGGGTTCATAGTAAAATTCTATAATTTTAGTTTTGATCTTGGATTTTGCTTGTCTTATTGTAAGTAATCTTTAATTTCCTCTTTAATTACACTACTCTTACTATATTTTCTCAGAGTTAAAGTTACTTTGTTAATATATGCAATTTTGATTTATTGAATCTTTAGTTGATGAATTTGATGTTTTATGATTTATATATATTTGATTGAGTTTCTATTGTTAATATTATGCATAGTTTGGTTATAGTTTTCATTATCTTTTGCAATTTGTCATGTTTTACTTTTATGCCCACAAGGTGTTTGTGAAAATATAAATTATAGATTTTGAGTAGATTTTCACACCTTGGTTTGGGTAATGAGTTCCTAAGATACTAGAGTCATAATGTCTAATATTTAGTGGTAATTCTTGGGTTGTTAGTTGACTCTTGTTTCCACTAACGCTAGCTTTTTACTAAGTTAATTAGTAAGTTAGCTAGGACTTGTGGATTAAGGTCAATTATGCTTAGTTGACTTACTCCTCGATGTTAGCGTTACCGTCGGCTTAGAATTTCTTCTCGGTAAGAGGAAATAACTTCGTTGCAAGTATAGTTCCAAACCAACAGATAACACTCAATCAAAGTTTAATTTTAGTTGTCACAAGTTCAACCCAATAAAAATAACCGAAAGTATTAGTCCCGGGTCGTTCTCCTTAGGAATCACAATCGAGTGCTCAATTATTGGTTATGGGTTTCATGGGTTAGGTTGATAAAAGTGCAAGAAAATTAAAAAGGCGAGAATTTAAATGACAATAAAGGTAAATCAAGCAACTAAATATAACAACTACTAAAAAGAGGCATTCATGGCAAGGATTGAGAATCTAGGTTTTCTATCCTAGTCATTAATCATAACACAATACTTAACAAGATCTAATCCTATTTCGTCATCTCCAACATCGAAAGAAAGTATAATGTTATCTTCACATTGAGAGAAAGTCAAATAGGACTAGTTAATCCCAATTCATAAGTGATGTTAATGGATACAAGACTAACTAATCACTCTAGATCACTAATCTAGATTGGGTATTAATGACTCAAGATTGTCCAATTTCTCTTTCCAAGACAAGAATGTTAAAAAACTACTCTAAACTCCAACCAAGTATTTTGTCAAATACTTGGAAGGCATAAAAGGAAAGTATAGTAAATTGCAAGAAATAGTAAATTCTACAACTACCCAATGCAAGAAAATAACAATAACAACTCAATTAGACATTAAAAGAACATGAAACATGAAATTGTATTAAATGAAAGGAAAATTAACAAGAGTGTTTATAAACTAAAAAGAGTCATAAAAGAGAAATTAACAAAAGAAACTAAGAAGATTGAGGCAAATCAACAAGGAAAAATAAAGGAAAAAAATCCAAACAAGTAATTAAACCTAAATCTAAGAGAAAACTAAACTAAGAACCCTAATTTCTAGGGAGAAGAGGGAGCTTCTGTTTCTAGAACTAACCTAAAGCATGATTCCTACATTATCTAATTGCTCCCCCTTTGTCCCATCTTGGATTCAGCCTTTAATAGCTTCAGAAATAAGTTGAATTTGGGCATGGATGGCTCAAAAATCGCCCCCAGCATATTGCCTTTAATGAGGTTACGTGACTAGCGTCACGCGTGCGCGTGGTTGACGCGTGCGCGTCGCCTTGCAAATTCCCTCCTCACGCGTACGCGTATGCGTGGATGACGCGTGCGCGTGGTCTTGAATCCTCCAAATGCTCATTTCTTCATGAATTCTCCACTTTACATACTTTTCTCTTCACTTCTTCTATCCAATCCTTGCCTTATAAGCCTGAAATCACTCAACAAACATATCAAGGCATCGAATGGAATTAAAGTGAATTGAAATTAGCAATTTAAAGGCCTAAAAAGCATATTTTTACTCTTAAGCACAAATTAGGGAGAATTACAAAAGCATGCTATTTCATTGAATAAATGTGAGAAAAGTTGATAAAATCTCCTAAATTAAGCACAAGATAAACCACAAAATTGGGGTTTATCAGTTGACGAAGTGAGATTAACTCATCGTAATTACTATAGTTGTGGTTATGACAATGATATGATTCCTTAATTCTCATTCCCAAGTCAAGGCTCTTTTATGCAAGTATCACTTTTTCACTAATTTTGACCTTGTTTTCTTCTAATTTGCATTAATTGCCTTTTAATCTCTTGCTAGTTCTTTTGTTCTTTCGTTCCTTTTTAATTTTTTCTATTCCATGATTGAAAATCCTTTGCATTTCACAACCAAAGGTGTGCACACCAATTTGTATGGTCTGAAGGAGACGACCCGGGATTTAAAACTCCTGGTTTATAATTGTTTTGGATTGTGACAACTTTGATTGAGGGTTAAGTGTTGGTTTAGACTATACTCGCAACAAAATGCTTATTTTCTATGTTGAGAAATTTTAAACCGATGTTTGGCTCTCTACTAGCTGTCTCTAAGTTGTTAATTGCCAAAACATAAGACACATACCCAGGCAGTTCGTATCCAAAAGCTTTTGATGAGATTATTGAGAGGAAGTATTTGTTTAAATTATCTGTGACATCTCGGAATATCAGGTCGATTGACCAGGCTTACAATGTAGTTATGATAAGTGATGATGAGTCGCTGATAGGTCTTTATTGGACGGAATCTTCGACTTCCGTTAATATTAGGGTATGCTGACATTTGGTTTAACATGTTTTGTTTGTTAATATACTACCTACTTTTGTTGCTTACAATTAGTATGTTTCGGTGGTTCAGGGAAGGGTTTACAGTTTTTCGACCACTTTGGGTGGTGGCTCTAATGAAGGGGATCAAAGTTTTTCCACCACTTTGGGTGGTAGTTACCAATTGGAAACTGAATCAGAAGAAAATGGGTTGGGTTTTACATCTCCATTGAAGGTTAGAAGGCAATTAAACATTGTCCAAAAGTTAATTTACAAGATGTTATGTTTTAGAATGCCTTATTTTTTTTGTGCACGCAGGACTGCCCAACTGAAAGCAAATATGAAAGTGTCCATGCCAGTCACGCTAAATCGGTGGTCGATGAGGTCGTCGAGAATGCTGCGATGGTAGGGATATGTACTCTAGATGGTCAAGGTTCCAGCAACAAGACATTCAAGAGAAATGTTGAAAAGAGAAAGCTGGAGTAATCTTGGTTTGAGTTATTCGCATAAGGGTGAAATGAGCAATTAATGTTGTAAAACTAATGTTGAATATGTTATATTATGTGTTGTTGCTTTAGTATTGTAGTGTCAAGTACCTCAGAATTAAGTTGAAGGTGTTGTGAATTCTAATTAGTTAGGGGTTGACTGATTAAGGTAGGTGGAAGTGGGTGATGTTGTAAAACTAATGTTGAATATGTTATATTACGTGTTGTTGCTTTAGTATTATAGAGTCAAGTACATCAGAATTAAGTTGAAGGTGTTGTGAGTTCTAATTAGTTCAGGGTTGAGTGATTAAGGTAGGTGGAAATGGGTCCAAAGTGTATATATATACAAGATTAATATAAAATGTGGTTGCTTCTTATTTTAGTTGTTGCTTTGTCCAAAAATTGTGTCAACAGATGCATCACCATGGTGTGCTTTAGAATATTGATGACTATATGTATATATGTTTTGGTTAGTTTTTGTTCGATACCTTGTGGTCTCGGGTGCTGGATTACTCGGGTGATGGTGGAAGGGTGAGTGGGTGAGACCCTGGGTCGACTTAGAGAAGGTGAAGGGGCGTGAACTGCGCGTTGGTGATGTTAGAGGTGGAATGGTCGAGGGGGTAGCCACCTGCAAGGACACTCCGACGATCAAGTCAGTGTCCGTATGAGATGGCAGCCAAATTAGGTAAGGTGTTACGTACCTTGGGGGGAGAGCTGACTTCTCCCCTTATATACTGTGCTGGGCGGGCCTATTAAATGACCTAGCCCACTGGCCAAGAAGCTTCTGTGAGCTGTCCTAGTCGACGGGGGAGGAGCAGGTTGTTTCGGACTTTGGGTCGGGGCTCCGGGTGCTACCCCGAGGATACCGACCCGACTGGTGACCTAGGTCAGAGGGTAAGTTGGGCGTGCCCCGGGTCGGGTGTTAGGAGACGGCCCGTCGGATTTTTCGTGTTGTGAGGGATGGTTTTGGGCCTGGGTCAGGGGTGGTGCCCTGACCCGACAACTTGTTGGGATGGACTCATAACGGTCTGTAACAGTGCCCCCAACGTGCCAGCCTTGAGGTTTGAGGCTCGTGGCTAGGCGCGTTTATCCTACTCGCCAAGACGAGATATGTTTTTCTTCTCGGGGGCTCGTTGATGGTGTTTCGTGTTTCACACGCGTGGTCATCTCATCTCTGATGCTGCCTCCTTGGCTTCTGCGCTGCGTATTAAATGCCCATCATTTCATGATTTGAAATTCGTGTGAAATGGCGAATATGCCCCCGCCTTTTGGCGCTCTTCCTCGGCGGTTACGCCTTTTGCCCTATTTTTGTTTTGTAACCTCCTCATAACTCCACTCTCATTTTCTCATTCTTCTTGTTCTCCCGCGCTGCTGCTGCTTCTATTTTCTTCCCTGTTCTTACTGCTGCATCTATTTTCTTCCCTGTTCTTACTGCTGCATCTATTTTCTTCCTGCTTCCAGTGCTCCTTCTTTCATTTGGATTCTTCCTTCATCCTTGTGGAGTCTGTATTTTCCTGGTATATTGTCTATGGTTTTTCTTTATTTTCTTTTTCCCTTTTAGTTTTTTGTTTGTTCTTCTTTGCGCGTTTTTCCCTATGCATGCCTGGGTTTCTACTTATTTTTGCTGCTTCTTCTTTTAGAGGGGACGCCACTAGGTTTTATTTAGTATTTGCTTGAGTTCTGGGTTAGTGTAGGGGTATCTAGGGGGTTGTAGTTTATTTTTCTTGCTTTTAGGGTTCCTGACCTCCCGTTCTGACTAAGTAGTGCCCCGCTGTAGATATGGCTGAACGCCCCGTGCTTCCAAACCTGGCTCAGTGGCCGCTGGACGATTTTGTCGATCACTATGCCTGGGTTACTTCCGATGTGAAGGACACCCCTTCTAAGGTCACCCATGAGAGCCTCCGGCATCTTCGCAGGCCGGGCTCTTATGCGGAGGGGGACCCGAGGAGGCATTGTACCAGGTTTATGTTCTTGCTGATCAGGAGTGTGTCTGTCAAAAGAACCTGGCAGCTCCACAGGTTATTGACTGGTTGTGGGTTTATAAACCCATGTTCACGACCCTGGGAGTTCGTTTATTTTTTTCTCCTTTTGTTATGGGTTTGCTAAACCGTTGTGACGTTGCTCCGTTGCAACTGCACCCGAACAGCTGGGTTACCATCCGATGCTTTAAGATGATTTGTGAGTATCTGGAGCTCCCGATCTCTGTGAACATTTTCCTCTACCTTTTCCTTCTTACGAACCCCTTTCGGGAGGGGAAGACGAAAAAGGGGTATATGTCCTTTAGGGCTCAACAAGGCCGCAGGATCTTTGGCCTTTTTTAGGACTCTTTTCATGGTTTTAAGTCTACTTTCTTCAAGGTCAGGCCAATTGAAGGTCATCAACCCTTCTGGCTTACTGCCAAGGGGGAAGGCGGATCCCGACCTATTAGAGATTTGGGTTGAGATCCGATTACTTAATAAAAATATCCTACGACTGGTTGATCCCGGAAGATCGTAACATTGCCAACATCTTGTTGGCCATTTTCGGTGAGAAAAACCTTAATCCTCATATGGTTATGGGGGACCGGGAGACTGGTCGGTCGTATGTTGGTAAGTTCTTTATTTTTCTTGTATTTTTGCTTAGTGTTTTACTTTTCCGCTGCTCACACCTTTTGCTTTTTGCTTGTAGTTTCTATGGATGGTTGAAAGACTAACCTGGCTCAGTTGATGGACCTTATCCGCGATGGTGATGAGGACTCCTCGGCAACCCCTTCTGTGAGTCAAGATCAGGAGGTCACCGGGGAGGCTAGTGGCCAGGTCGCTGGGCCTGATCAGGCGGAGACAACGGAAGTCCCTCCTGAGAACGCTCCGAGGAACCCGCGTGTGGAGGAGAAGGTTCCTTTGGAGGAGGACCTGGGGTTTGCTGACGACGACCTGCAGGTCGTTGGCAACCCAAAGAAGAGGTAGCGGGACTCGGGAAAGGCCCTTTCTGTTATGGAAAAGAACTTTGACGCTGGGGGTTTCATCGAGTCCCAACTGCTTCTTGGTACTGAAGAGTTCTTTCAGGATGCCGACCTTGTGGGTCAGGCGAGGTGGATCTACCGAAGTCTTCTTCGGACTACCGCTATCGCTAAGAAAGTGGAACCTATCTTGGGAAATATTCATGTTATGGAAAGAAAACTTCGGAACTCTCAAAAGGATTTGACGAATTCGAGATCTCAGGAGGAATCTCTGAAGACAAAGTTGCTTGAGCAGGAGAAGAAGGCTAAGGAGGATGCCAAGGAGATCAATAGGCTGCTGGAGCAGGACTTCTCTTTGATGAAGGACTTGAATGCTTCCCGTGCTGAGACCGCTGCTGCCGAGAAGAAGGTAAAGGAATTGGAGGAAAAGCTGAAGTTGGCTGAGAGCTCGGCGAAGGCTACTCGTCAGGAGGCAGCCACCTTGAAGAAGAAAAATAAGGAGATTGCCAAGGGGGCCGGGAGGCCGTGAAGCTGACTGAGGGGGGGTTAAGCTTCAGGTGGCTGTGTTGGCTCCTGACCTCGACCTTTCTCAGGTGGGCACTCAAGATGGTGGAAGGCGGGAAGATCGTTGACATCCTCAAGCCTTGAGATGGATTCCTCTCTTTAGCTTTTATATTCCTTACCTTTGTAATTTTTTGCTTTTGCTCTTTGGGCCTGCTTAAGGTGCCTTTGGTTATAACGAATACTTTGATGTTTTATTTTGATTAAGCCGTTTTATGGTTATTTTTGCTTGCTCGGGCTGTCGTGGCTTTTGCTTACTTTGTTGCTTTCGCTTATTCGGGCCGTCGTGACCCTTTTTTATGATTGGTTCACCGTTTTTATGGTATTTACCATATTTTTGCTTGTCACTTTTTAAGTTCTCTTTTTGGTCCCTTTGGTTCCCGGGGTGATCAGTCCCGGGTTTTCGTCAGGTCGACCGGTCGTCGTTTTGTCATTTTGTCACATTGGCGTATATCTTGCAAAAGACAAAGTTATTGTATATGCATAGGTAGGTCTTAAAATAAAGAAGTGATGTAATACATAATCAAGTGAAAGAGATGGAAAATAAAAAGGGAATACAAAAGAAGTTAAAGTGGAGAGAGCGAGGTCGTCAGATCGTGTGGTTGCTCTTTCCTATGAGTAGAACCTTTTTAGGTTTGCCATGTTCCATGTTCTTGGTACCTCGCTTCCATCCAGCCTCTCCAGCTTGTAGGCACCCTTGCCAAGGACTTCTCTTACCCTGTAAGGAACTTCCCAATTCGCGGTCAATTTGCCTTCTCCTGGGGTTGGCGGCCCTATGTCGTTGCATTGTAAGACCAAGTCACCTTCTCTGAGACTTCTTTTTAGACCAAGTCCCTGTGTCTGTTAGATGTGCCATTTGTCTTTTTTCATCAATCAGATCTTTTTCAACTACCTCGTTTCCTCCTCGGATGAGTAACCTTGGACTCAGCTCCCCGACTTCAACTGGGATGACTGCATCGACCCCGTATGTGAGTCGAAAGGGGGTTTCACCAGTAGATAATTGGGGGGAGGTTCTGTAAGACCATAAGACTAAGGCTAACTCGTCTGCCAATGAGCCCTTCTTTCCTTCAAGTTGCTTCTTTAGCCCTTTTAAGATGACTTTGTTGGCTGCCTCTACCTAGCCATTGGTTTGAAGGTGTTTGACTAAGGAGAACTTTTGCTTGATTCCTAGTCCTGATAGGAATTCTTTGAACTTCTTGTCGGTGAACTGTGTCCCATTATCCGATATGATGGTTTTAGGGATTCCGTACCTGGTGACTACTTGCCTCCATATGAATTTTTGGCAGTTCGCTGAGGATATGCTAGCTAGTGGTTCCGCTTCCACCCACTTGGTGTAGTAGTCTATGGCTACTATCAAGTACTTTACTTGTCCAAGCCCTTGTGGGAATGGCCCTAAGAGGTCGACTCCCTATTGGGCAAAAGGTCGGGGTGCCATCATCAAACTATGTTCTTCAGGTGGGGCTTTATGGAAGTTGGCATTTTCTTGGCATTTTTTGCACTTTCTGACGAATTCCTAAGCGTCCGACATCATTGTGGGCCAGTAATATCCTGCTCAGATGATCTTCCTTGCCAATGACCTTCCTCCAATATGGTGACCACAACACCCCTCATGGACTTTGCTTAACACGTAGTCCGTCTGGTCGGGGCGTAGGCATTTGAGTAGGGGTTGGTGGAGCCCTCGCTTGTACAACTGCCCTTGTATGATCACATATTTGGGGGCTTCCCTCCTGGTGGCTTGTGCTTCCTTCTCATCTTGGGGTGTTTTGCCATGCTCCAGGTATCGGAAGATAGGGTCTATCCATGAGGGAAGGCTTGGAGTCTGGGTTGTGCATAAGATGATTGCTGGTTCGGTTGCCAGCCCTTGGATTAGAGACCTGTTCCCCATCCTAGGCTTGGTGCTCGCTAGATTGGAGAGGAGGTCTGCTCGGGCATTCCTTTCCCTAGGAACATGCTGGATTACGACCTCTTCGAAGCTTTTGCATAACTCTTTTACCTTTTCTAGGTATTTTTGTAGCAGTGTGTCTGGTGCACGAAATTGCAATCACACTTGCAACTCCGCACAACTAACCAGCAAGTGCACTGGGTCGTCCAAGTAATACCTTACGTGAGTAAGGGTCGATCCCACGGAGATTGTCGGCTTGAAGCAAGCTATGCTTACCTTGTAACTCTTAGTCAGGAGATTATCAATGAAAAGGGTTTTGTTTGCAATAAAATAAAAGAGCATGAAATAAAAGATACTTGTGATTCAATAATGGAGAACAGGTTGGAGTTTTGGAGATGCTCTGTCATCTGAATCTCTGCTTTCCTACTGTCTTCTTCTTCACGCACGCAAGGCTCATTCCATGGCAAGCTGTGTGTAGGGTGTCACCGTTGTCAATGGCTATTTCCCATCCTCTCAATGAAAGTGGTCCATGTGCGTTGTCACCGCACGGCTAATCATCTGTCGGTTCTCGATCATGTTGGAATAGAATCCAGTGATCCTTTTGTGTCTGTCACTATGCCCAACACTCACGAGTTTGAAGCTCGTCACAGTCATCCCTTCCTGGATCCTACTCAGAATACCATAGACAAGGTTTAGACTTTCTGGATCCCAGGAATGGCCGCCAATAATCCTAGCTTATACCACGAAGACTCCGATCTTTCGGAATTGAGGTTAAGAGATACACATTCAATCTAAGATAGAACGGAGGTGGTTGTCAGGCACGCGTTCATAAGTTGAGAATGGTGATGAGTGTCACGGATCATCACATTCATCATGTTTAAGTGCAAATGAATATCTTAGAATAGAAGCAAGCGTGATTGAATAGAAAACAGTGGTAATTGCATTAATCCATCGAGATACAGCAGAGCTCCTCACCCCCAACCATAGGGTTTAGAGACTCATGCCATAGAAGATACAAAGTCAGATTTAAAATGTCATGAGGTACAAAATGAATCTCTAAAGTTAGTTTTTATACTCAACTAGTAACCTAGGTTTTCAGAAAATGAGAAACTAAGATAGGTAGTGCAGAAATCCACTTCTTGGGCCCACTTGGTGTGTGCTTGGACTGAGCATTGAAGCTTTCACGTGCATAGGCTGTTCCTGGAGTTAAACGCCAGCTTTTGTGCCAGTTTGGGCGTTTAACTCTAACTTTTATGCCAGCTCTGGCGTTTTGACGCCAGAAAAGGATAGAGAGCTGGCGTTTTGACGCCAGTTTTTGTCATCAAAACTTGCTCAAAGTATGGACTATTATATATTTCTAGAAAGCCCTAGATGTCTACTTTCCAACGCAATTCAGAGCATGCCGTTTGAAGTTCTGTAGCTCCAAACAATCCACTTCGAGTACAGGGAGGTCAGAATCCAACAGCATTTGCAGTCCTTCTTCAGCCTTTGAATCAGATTTTTGCTCAAGTCCCTCAATTTTAGCCAGAAAATACCTGAAATCACAGAAAAATACACAAACTCATAGTAAAGTCTAGAAATATGATTTTTGCATAAAAACTAATAAAAGTATACTAAAAAGTGGCTAAATCCTACTAAAAACTATATGAAAATACCCCCAAAAAGCGTATAAAATATCCGCTCATCACAACACCAAACTTAAACTGTTGCTTGTCCTCAAGCAACTAGATGAACGAAATAGGCCAAAGAAAATCAAGAGGCAATAGCATCTCAGAGTGTACATGAAGCTCAAATTCTAATTAGATGAGCGGGACTAGTAGCTTTTTACTTCTGAACAGTTTTGGCATCTCCATTTATCCTTTGAAGTTCTGAATGACTGGCATCTATCGGAACTTAGAATTTTAGATGGTGTTATTGACTCTCCTAGTTAAGTATGTTGATTCTTGAACAAAGCTACTTTATGAGTCTTGGCCGTGGCCCTAAGCACTTTGTTTTCACGTATTACCACCGGATACATAAATGCCACAGACACATAACTGGGTGAACCTTTTCAGATTGTGACTCAGCTTTACTAAATTCCCTAGTTAGAGGTGTCAAGAGTTCTTAAGCACACTCTTGCTTTGGATCACGACTTTAACCACTCAGTCTCAAGCTTTTCGCTTGGACCTGCATGCCACAAGCACATAGTTAGGGACAGCTTGATTCAGCCACTTAGGCCTGGATTTTATTCCTTTAGACCCTCCTATCCATTGATGCTCAAAGCCTTGGACCCTTTTTACCCTTTGCCTTTTGGTTTTAGGGGCTATTGGCTTTTTATGCTTGCTTTTTTTTCTTATTTTTCTTTTCTCTCTTTTTTTTTCGCTGCTTTCTCTTGCTCCAAGAATCAATTCTATGATTTTTCAGATCATTAACAACATTTCTCTTTTTTTTTATCATTCTTTTAAGAGCCAATAATTTTAACATTCATAAGCTTCACTATCAAAATTTATGCACTGTTCAAGCATTCATTCAGAGCAAAGAGTATTGTCACCACATATAAATAATTTGAATTTTTCTTATTAAGAACTCGAAGATAAAATTGCCTCCTTACTCTAAAAATCTGCTATTTTATTCATGTTTAGTGATAATGAGAAAAATAAATTATGGCTTACTTGGGGATAAAAACAAAAACGAAAAGTAAGGATATTCATTACTACTATTCCTATGACTCTAAAAATAGATTTCTAATAGAAGAGTTATCTGATGAGCGGATAATTTATACGCTTTTTGGCATTGTTTTTAGTATGTTTTAGTTAGTTTTTATTATATTTTTATTAGTTTTTAGTTAAAATTCACTTTTCTGGATTTTACTATGAGTTTGTGTGTTTTTCTGTGATTTCAGGTATTTTCTGGCTGAAATTGAGGGACCTGAGCAAAAATCTGATTCAGAGGCTGAAAAGGACTGCAGATGCTGTTGGATTCTGACCTCCCTGCACTCGAAGTGAATTTTCTGGAGCTACAGAAGCCCAATTGGCGCGCTCTCAACTGCGTTGGAAAGTAGACATCCTGGGCTTTCCAGAAATATATAATAGTTCATACTTTGCCTGAGATTTGATGGCCCAAACCGGCGTTCCAAATCAGCTCAAAACTGCCCGGCGTTAAACGCCGGAACTGGCACAAGAATGGGAGTTAAACGTCCAAACTGGCACCAAAGCTGGCGTTTAACTCCAAGA
>NC_029774.3:14528724-14528952 GCF_000817695.3 Arachis duranensis | reverse complement strand
AGGACCTTTTACTATTGTATTTTCATCTTTTGATCACTTTAGATCTCTAGATCATCTTTGGACATCTAGTTCTTAGATTATTGGGGGCTGGCCTCTCGGCCATGCCTAGACCTTGTTCTTATGTATTTTCAACGGTGGAGTTTCTACACACCATAGATTAAGGTGTGGAGCTCTGCTGTACCTCGAGTATTAATGCAATTACTATTGTTCTTCTATTCAATTCGGCTC
>NC_029774.3:14528186-14528450 GCF_000817695.3 Arachis duranensis | reverse complement strand
AGTAGGATTCAATGATTGAATGACTGTGACGAGCTTCAAACTCGCGATTGTGGGGCGTTAGTGACAGACGCAAAAGAATCACTAGATTCTATTCTGACATGATCGAGAACCGACAGCTGAATAGCCGTGCCGTGACAGGGTGCGTTGAACATTTTCACTGAGAGGATGGAAGGTAGCCACTGACAACGGTGAAACCCTACATACAGCTTGCCATGGAAAGGAGTAAGAAGGATTGGATGAAGACAGTAGGAAAGCAGAGAGACA
>NC_029774.3:14527153-14527979 GCF_000817695.3 Arachis duranensis | reverse complement strand
GGATCGACCCTTACTCGCATAAGGTTTATTACTTGGACGACCCAGTACACTTGCTGGTTAGTTGTGCGAAGTTGTGATAAATAGTTGAGATTGCAATTGAGCGTACCATGTTGATGGCGCCATTGATGATCACAATTTCGTGCACCAAGTTTTTGGCGCCGTTGCTGGGGATTGTTGAGTTTGGACAACTGACGCTTCATCTTGTTGCTTAGATTAGGTATTTTTTTCAGAACTCTTAAGAATGAATTCTAGAGTTTCATGATGATCTGTTGAAGTCTGGCTGGCTGTGAAGCCATGTCTAATTTTATTGGACCGAGGTTTCAACTTATCATCACAAGAGCTTGTTGATTTCTATCAATCTTGCTGTTGGAGCAATGATCTGCTAAGGCTTGGCTGGCCATTGGCCATGTCTAGTGTTTTGGACCGGAGCTTTCTTTGAAAGCTTGGCTGGCTATGAAGCCATGCTAATTCCTGGACCGGAGTCTTAGACTAGCATTGCAATGATTCATGGGATTCTCATTAAGAATTTTGAATTCTTTATTTTACTTTTCCACATAGTTTTCGAAAAAACCACAAAAAATTACAAAATCATAAAAACCAAAAATATTTTTATGTTTCGTGTTTGAGTCTAGTGTCTCATTTTAAGTTTGGTGTCAATTGCATGTTTCTATTCTTCTTGCATTTTTCGAATTCATGCATGTGTCTTCATTAATCTTCAAGTTGTTCTTGATGATTTCATTACTCTGATCTTTAATTTCTCTTGACTTGAGTGTTTATGTGTCTCATATACATTCTCATTTTGTTAGTGTCAGTAGTATACAAACTG
>NC_029774.3:14525864-14527059 GCF_000817695.3 Arachis duranensis | reverse complement strand
TAAAAATCCAAAAATATTTTTAATTTGTGTCTTTTCAAGTCAATAATACAGAGAATTGAAGATTCAGAACATACAGCAGAGAAATTACACAGAAAAAGTTGGGCGTTCAAAACGCCCAGTGAAGAAGGCAAACTGGCATTTAAACGCCAGCCAGGGTGCCTGGCCGGGCGTTTAACGCCCAAAAGGGTAGTGCCTTGGGCGTTAAACGCCAGAATGTGCACCATTCTGGGCGTTTAACGCCAGGATGGCACAAGAGGGAAGATTTTGTTTTTAAGTTTTCAAAATCCTTTCAAAATCAAATCTTTTTCAAATCATATCTTTTCAATCACATGTTTTCAAAATTGATTTTCAAAGATACTTGCCATCAATTAATGATTTGATTCAACATTTCAAGTATGTTGCCTTTTCTGTTGAGAAAGGTTTAATGTTTGAATCATATCTTTCCTTGTTAGCCAAGTCATTAATTTTTAAAATCAAATCTTTTTAAATTATTTTTCAAATCATATCTTCTCAATCACATCTTTTTAAAACCATAACTTTTCAAATCATATATTTTAATCACATCTTTTTCAAAATAGTTTTCAATCATATCTTTTTGGTTTCTAATTTCAAAATCTTTTTCAAAAATCACTTGATTTCTTTTCCACCCTTGGTTTTCGAAAATCAATTAGTGTTTTTCAAAATGTTTTTAAAATCCTTTTCATTTATTTTCAAAAACTTCTTCCCCTCTTTTCACATCCATCTATTTATGGACTAACACTCATCCTTAATGCACAATTCGAACTCAATCTTTCTTGATAAGTTTGAATTTTCTACCTCTTCCTTCCATTTTTCTTTTCCTCTGACACCTCAAGGAATCTCTATACTGTGACATAGAGGATTCCATATTTTCTTGTTTTCTTCTCTTTCATATGAGCAGGAGCAAAGACAAAAGCATTCTTGTTGAGGTTGACCCTGAACCTGAAAGGACCTTGAAGCGAAAACTAAGAGAAGCTAAGGCACAACTCTCTATAGAGGACCTAACAGAAATCTTCAAAGAAGAAGAACCCATGGCAGCCGAAAACAACAACAATGCCAACAATACAAGGAAGGTGTTGGGTGACTTTACTGCACCTACTCCTGACTTCTATGGAGAAGCATCTTTATCCCTACCATTGGAGCAAACAACTTTGAGCTTAAGCCTCAATTAGTTTCT
>NC_029774.3:14524988-14525566 GCF_000817695.3 Arachis duranensis | reverse complement strand
AAGTTCTTTCCACCTCAAAAATTGAGTAAGCTTAGAATGGAAGTCCAAACCTTCAGACAGAAGGAAGGTGAATCCCTCTATGAAGCTTGGGAAAGATACAAACAATTAATCAGAAAGTGTCCTTTTGACATGCTTTCTGAATGGAGCATCATAGGTATCTTCTATGATGGTCTGTCTGAACTGTCCAAGATGTCTTTGGATAGCTCTACTGGAGGATCTCTTCATCTGAAGAAGACGCATGCAGAAGCTCAAGAACTGATTGAAATGGTTACAAATAACCAATTCATGTACACTTCTGAAAGGAATCCTGTGAACAATGGGACTAATCAGAAGAAAGGAGTTCTTGAGATTGATACTCTGAATGCCATATTGGCTCAAAACAAAATATTGACTCAGCAAGTCAATATGATTTCTCAAAGTCTGTCTGGAATGCAAGCAGCACCAGGCAGTACTAAGGACGCTTCATCTGAAGAAGAAGCTTATGATCTTGAGAACCCTTCAATGGAAGAGGTGAATTAAATGGGAGAATCCTATGGAAACACCTATAATCCTTCATGGAGAAATCATCCAAATCTTTC
>NC_029774.3:14520607-14524814 GCF_000817695.3 Arachis duranensis | reverse complement strand
GCTCAAAACTGCCCAGCGTTAAACGCCGGAACTGGCACAAGAATGGGAGTTAAACGCCCAAACTGGCACAAAAGCTGGTGTTTAACTCCAAGAAATGTCTCTACACATGAAAGCTTCAATGCTCAGCCCAAGCACACACCAAGTGGGCCCGGAAGTGGATTTTTATGTAATTTACTCATCTTTGTAAACCCTATGCTACTAGTTCTCTACAAATAGGACCTTTTACTATTGTATTTTCATCTTTTGATCACTTTAGATCTCTAGATCATCTTGGGACATCTAGTTTTTAAATCATTGGGAGGCTGGCAATTCGGCCATGCCTAGACCTTGTTCTTATGTATTTTCAACGGTGGAGTTTCTACACACCATAGATTAAGGTGTGGAGCTCTGCTGTACCTCGAGTATTAATGCAATTACTATTGTTCTTCTATTCAATTCAGCTTATTCTTGTTCTAAGATATTCATTTGCACCCAAGAACATGATGAATGTGATGATTATGTGACACTCATCATCATTCTCACTTATGAACGAGTGCCTGACAACCACTTCTGTTCTACAAGCAAACAAGGCTTGAATGTTATCTCTTGGATCCCTTAATCGGAATCTTCGTGGTATAAGCTAGAATTGATGGCGGCATTCAAGAGAATTCGGAAGGTCTAAACCTTGTCTGTGGTATTCTGAGTAGGATTCAATGATTGAATGACTGTGACGAGCTTCAAACTCGCGATTGTGGGGCGTTAGTGACAGACGCAAAAGAATCATTGGATTCTATTTCGACATGATCGAAGAAAGCAGAGAGACGGAAGGGACAAAGCATCTCCATTCGCTTATCTGAAATTCTTACCAATGAATTACATAAGTATCTCTATCTTTATCTTTATGTTTTATTCATACATCATCCATAACCATTTGAGTTTGCCTGACTAAGATTTACAAGGTGACTATAGCTTGCTTCGTACCAACAATCTCCGTGGGATCGACCCTTACTCGCGTAAGGTTTATTACTTGGACGACCCAATACACTTGCTGGTTAGTTGTGCGAAGTTGTGATAAATAGTTGAGATTGCAATTGAGCGTACCATGTTGATGGCGCCATTGATGATCACAATTTCGTGCACCATTATCATAGAGTTAAGATTAGGACTCAACAACCTTTAGTTTGGGAGGTGGATGCTCCTTCATTCTGTTGGGTGTCTGGCCCTTCAAGAGGTAGCATTTGGCGCTTCAACTCCTGTAGTTCACGCCCTTACTTCTCTTGTTCCTTAAGTAGCTTACAGAGCATGCTATTTTGATTTTCATGTTCTTCTTTCATTTGATCCATAGCTCCTTGCAGCTTGGTAATAGATGCTTCTAAGCGGTTCCACTAGTCAATCTATGGGATTTCTGGGAGGAACTCTTGCGCCCTCTTTTTGATGGGAATGTCTTGCACTTGTTGCCATTCCATTGATTTCTTTGTGATTGGGAGATCAACTGGGATATACTCATCTACTCCCATTTTGACTCCAGCATTTTTACATAGCAGAGAAATCAAGCTTGAGTAGGCCAATTTGGCTTCGGTGTAGTTCTTGTTTGCAATTGTATAAAGCTCACAAGCAATCAGATGATGAACTTCCACTTCTTTTCCCATCATAATGCAATGGGTCATCACTGCTCTTTTAACAGTGATCTCAGAGCGGTTGCTGGTGGGTAGAATGGAACGCCCAATAAAATCCAGCCAGCCTTTAGCAACTGGTTTGAGATCCCCCTCCTGAGTTGAATTGGGACATTCTTTGAGTTGGTTACCCACTTGGCTCCAGGGATGCATATGTCCTCTAGAACTTGATCCAGGCACTTATCTTGATTCAAAGTTCTTCTGTTAAAGGATTCCGGGTCATCTTGTAGTTGAGGCAGCTTGAAGATCTCTCTTATGCTGTCATAGTGAAAGTAGATAATCCTTCCTCTGACCATGGTTCGGAAGGTATAGAAGGCGGTTCCAGACATTCTCTATTTATCTGTTTGCCACAAATTTGAGTAGAATTCCTGAACCATGTTTCCCCCACCTTTGTCTCAGGATTAGCTAGGATTTCCTAGCCTCTGTTTCGAATTTGCTCTTGGATCTCTGGATATTCATCTTCTTTCAGATCGAATTTAACTTCCGGGATCACTGACCTCAGACCCATTATTTTGTAATAATGGTCTGCATGTTCTTTGGTTAAGAACTTCTCTTGATTCCAAAGTGGTTTCGGAATATTCTCTTTCTTGCCTCTTGAGGTGGTTTGTTTTCCCTTAGGACCCATGATCTTGGTGAGTCTTGGCTCAGTGATCACAAAAAGTACACCAAACTTAGAGGTTTGCTTGTCCTCAAACAAAAGAAAGGAAAGGAGAGGAAGAGAGGGAGAGGCAATTTTGAATGGTGGAGGAAAAGGGATGGCCAAATGGCAATTTAAATGGGGGGAGGGGTGGGTTCGAAAATTTGGAAAAAGATGTGCAAAAGATATGATTTGTGAAAAAGATGTGATGGAAGATATGATTTGTGAAAAGATAATTATGATATGCAAAAGATGTATTTTTAAAATTGAGAAGATAAGAGGGGGATTTGGAAAAATAATTCTAATTTTGAAAAGATAGTGTGATGGGTTGAAAAAGATTTGAAAAGAATTTAAAAAGATATATGAGTTTTTTTTATAAAGATTTTGAAGGAAATAGAAAAAGATTTTTTTTTGGATTAAGAAATTTTTGAAATTGAAATTGAAAGATGAGGATTTGTAACATGTTCATGCAAGAAATGTGGAAAGAAATATTAAAATTTGAAAAAAAATCTGAGTTGGGAACAAGAACCTCATCCCCCCATGTTCCTGGTGTTAAACGCCTAGGAGTAGCATGTCTTGGGCGTTTAATGCCCAATTGCTACCTATTATAGGCGTTTAAACACCCAGCCAGGTATCCTTGCTGGCGTTTAAACGCCAGTTTGCCTTCCTCACTGGGCATTTAAACGCGTTTAAACGCCAGTTTGCCTTCCTTACTGGGCGTTTAAACGCCCAACCAGGTACCCTGGCTGGCGTTTAGACGCCAGAATTCCTTTGTCACTGGGCATTTTTCCAAACGCCCAGGGTGCTTCAAGTCTGGCGTTAAACGCCCAGAATGGCACCCATTCTGGCGTTTAACGCCCAAAAATGCTCCTTACTAGCGTTTTTCTGCTAGTGAGCATCTTCTTTTTGTTTTTCGCTCTGAATTCTTCTGTAACTCTGTGAACGCCTGCAGCAAAAGATAAATTTTGTATCAAACTCTTATAATTACTAGAAAATAGATATGCTTAACCAATGGCTGGGTTGCCTCCCAGCAAGTGCTTCTTTATTGTCTTTAGCTGGACCACACTGAAAGTTATTCTAGTCTCAATTTTGAGCACTTTTGCTCAATATTGCTTTCAAGATAGTGTTTGACTCTTTGTCCATTAACAATGAATCTTTTATCAGAGTCAGTATCTTGAAGCTCCACATATCCATATGGTGACACACTTGTAATCACATATGGTCCCTGATGAGCGGATAATTTATATGCTTTTTGGCATTGTTTTTAGTATGTTTTTAGTATAATCTAATTAGTTTTTAGTATATTTTTATTAGTTTTTAGTTAAAATTCACTTTTCTGGACTTTACTATGAGTTTGTGTGTTTTTCTGTGATTTCAGGTATTTTCTGGCTGAAATTGAGGGCCCTGAGCAAAAATCTGATTCAGAGACTGAAAAGGACTGCAGATGCTGTTGGATTCTGACCTCCCTGCACTCGAAGTGGATTTTCTGGAGCTACAGAAGCCCAATTGGCGCGCTCTCAACGGCGTTGGAAAGTAGACATCCTGGGCTTTCCAGCAATGTATAATAGTCTATACTTTGCCCGAGATTTGATGGCCCAAACCGGCGTGGAAAATCAGCCTCAGAATTTCCAGCGTTTAACGCTGGAACTGGCATAAAACTTGGAGTTAAACGGCCAAACTGGCATGAAAGCTGGCGTTTAACTCCAGAAAAAGTCTCTACACATGAAAGCTTCAATGCTCAACCCAAGCACACACTAAGTGGACCCAGAAGTGGATTTTTATGTCATTTACTCATTTCTGTATACCCTTGGTTACTAGTTCGCTATTAATAGGATCTTTTGACATTGTACCTGTACCTCATGACACTTTACACGTTTCTTTGTGTACCTTCCACGGCATGAGTCTCTAAACCCCATGG
>NC_029774.3:14518198-14519234 GCF_000817695.3 Arachis duranensis | reverse complement strand
GTGCAGCAAAATTGCCAGTATTCCGGTCTTCCACAGGAAGAGCCTACTGAGTTTCTGGCACAGTTCTTACAGATTGCTGACACAGTATGTGATAAAGAGGTAGATCAGGATGTCTACAGATTATTACTGTTTCCATTTGCTGTAAAAGATCAAGCTAAGAGGTGGTTGAATAACCAACCTACAGCAAGCATAAGGACATGGAAACAGTTATCAGACAAATTCCTGAATCACTTCTACCCTCCAAAGAGGATGACACAGCTAAGGCTGGACATCCAAGGCTTTAAACAAGAGGATAATGAATCCCTTTACAATTCCTGGGAGAGGTATAGAGGTATGCTAAGAAAATGCCCCTCTGAAATATTTTCAGAGTGGGTACAGTTAGACATCTTCTACTATGGGCTTACAGAAAAAGCTTAGATGTCTTTAGACCACTCAGCTGGTGGATCTATACACATGAGGAAGACGATTGAAGAGGCTCAAGAGCTTATAGACACTGTTGCTAGAAACCAATATTTGTACTCTAGCAATGAGTTCTCTCCAAAAGAGGAAGTCATGGCAGTGGCCACTGATCCTAATCCTCAAGAACAGATGATTGAGCTTAATCAACAATTACTCCTGATGACAGAATAGTTAGCAGAATTTAAAGAGATGCTCCATGAAACTAAAGTTGCTAACAAGAACATAGAACTGCAGTTGAATCAAGCAAAACAGCAGATATCTAAACAGATAACAGAAGAATGTCAAGCAGTTCAACTGAGGAGTGGGAAGACATTGAATAACGCTGCTCAAAGTAGCAGAAATCCAAATAAGGAACAATTGACAGAGGATAACCAAACCACTATCCAAAATCCCTCTGAGGACAGTAAGAGCCCAGAGAGGAATGCTATTGGCGTTCAAACGCCAGAAAGGGAGGGAAAGCTGGCGTTAAACGCCCATTCCCTGCCTAGTTCTGGCGTTCAAACGCCAGAAAAGGGGGAAAAGTTGGCGTTAAACGCCCATTTTCCACCCAATCCTGGCGTTCAAACGCAAAAGGGGA
>NC_029774.3:14517428-14517918 GCF_000817695.3 Arachis duranensis | reverse complement strand
GCTAAGTTCATGAAAGAGATCTTAAGTCATAAGAAAGATTGGAGAGAAACTGAAAAAGTATTTCTCACTGAAGAATGCAGTGCAGACATTCTAAAAAGCTTACCAGAAAAGCTTCAAGATCCAGGAAGCTTTTTGATACCATGCACATTAGAAGGAGCTTGCACCAAGACAGCCCTGTGTGATCTTGGAGCAAGTATCAATCTAATACCTGCATCCACTATCAGAAACCTTAGCTTGACTGAAGAAGTCAAACCAACCAGGATATGTCTCCAACTTGCTGATGGCTCCATTAAACATCCATCAGGCATAATAGAGGACATGATTGTCAAGGTTGGGCCATTCGCCTTTCCAACTGACTTTGTGGTGCTGGAAATGGAGGAGCACAAGAGTGCAACTCTCATTCTAGGAAGACCTTTCCTAGCAACTGGACGAACTCTCATTGATGTACAAAAAGGGAAAGTAACCCTGAGAGTCAATGAGGATGAGTTCA
>NC_029774.3:14515931-14516984 GCF_000817695.3 Arachis duranensis | reverse complement strand
GTTCCTACAAGAACGGTTACAGGGTGGCGCATGTGTATTGACTACAGAAGGCTCAATACAGTCACCAGAAAGGATCATTTTTCTTTACCATTCATAGACCAGATGCTAGAGAGACTAGCAGGTCATGAATACTACAGTTTTTTGGATGGCTATTCAGGTTACAACCAAATTGCAGTAGATCCTCAGGACCAAGAGAAAACAGCATTTACATGTCCTTCTGGAGTATTTGCTTACAGGAGGATGCCTTTTGGTCTGTGCAATGCACCTGCAACCTTTCAGAGGTGCATGCTCTCTATCTTCTCAGATATGGTATAGAAATTTCTAGAAGTCTTCATGGATGACTTTTCAGTATTTGGAGACTCATTCAGCTCCTGCCTTAACCATCTAGCACTTGTTCTGAAAAGATGCCAAGAGACCAACCTAGTTTTAAACTGGGAAAAATGTCACTTTATGGTGACTGAAGGGATTGTCCTTGGGCATAAAATTTCAAACAAGGGAATAGAGGTGGATCAAGCTAAAGTTGAAGTAATTGAAAAATTACCACTACCTACCAATGTTAAGGCAATCAGAAGCTTTCTGGGGCATGCAGGATTCTACAGAAGGTTTATAAAGGATTTTTCAAAAATTGCAAAACTTCTGAGTAATTTGCTAGCTGCTGACACGCCATTTATCTTTGATAAGGAGTGTCTGCATGCGTTTGAGACCCTGAAAGCTAAGCTGGTCACAGCACCAGTCATCTCTGCACCAGACTGGACATTACCATTTGAACTAATGTGTGATGCCAGTGACCATGCCATTGGTGCAGTGTTGGGACAGAGGCATAACAAGCTTCTGTACGTCATTTATTATGCCAGCCGCATTCTAAATGATGCACAGAAGAATTACACAACCACAGAAAAAGAGTTACTTGCAGTGGTCTATGCCATTGACAAGTTTAGATCCTATCTAGTGGGATCCAAAGTGGTTGTGTACACTGACCATGCTACTCTTAAATACTTACTCACAAAGCAGGATTCAAAACCCAGGCTCATAAGATGGGTGTTGCTTCTGCAA
>NC_029774.3:14513200-14514500 GCF_000817695.3 Arachis duranensis | reverse complement strand
TGCCATTCTGGGCGTTTAACGCCAGAAAGGTGGGGGGACCAAGATTTTGATTTTCAATCAAATTTTTTTCAAATTTTCCTTTTCTTACCCATACTTTTCTACATAAATACATCTTAACCTTTCATCATTCACCTTCAAATCTTCAAAAATCAAAATCATTCTTCAAATCCCTCTCAAATCAATCCCATATCTTACTCAAAAACTCACTCTTTTCTCAAATTCTCTCCATATCTTCTCAAATCTCCCTTCAATTTTTTTTCGAAATCTCCCTTTCCCCCCTTATAAAAACACGTTCGGCCCCTCATTCCCCCACACCATTCGAATTTGCTCTTCTCCTCTCTCTCTTCTTTCCTTTCTTTTGCTTGAGGACAAGCAAACCTCTAAGTTTGGTGTGCTTTTCCGTGATCACTAAGCCAAGATTCATAAAAGATCATGGCTCCTAAAGGAAAACAAACCAATTTAAGAGGAAAGAAAGAGAATAATCCAAAGAATCTTTGGAATCAAGAGAAGTTCTTAACCAAAGAACATGAAGACCATTATCACAAAATAATGGGTCTGAGGTCAGTGATCCCGGAAGTTAAATTTGATCTGAAAGAAGATGAATATCCGGGGATCCAAGAGCAAATTCGAAACAGAGGATGGGAAGTTCTTACCAATCCTGAGATAAAGGTTGGAAGAAATATGGTTCAGGAATTCTACTCAAATCTGTGGCTAACAGATAAGCAGAGAATGACTGGAACTGCTTACCATACCTACAGAACCATGGTCAGAGGGAAAGTTATGTACTTCCATCTGGACAAAATAAGAGAGATCTTCAAATTGCCTGAACTGCAAGATGATCCTGAATCCTTTAATAGGAGAATGGTGAGAGCAGATAAAGGGTTGGATCAAGTTCTAGAGGACATATGCCTCCCTGGAACCAAGTGGATAACCAATTCAAAGGGTGTCCCGAACCAACTCAAGAGGGGAGACCTCAAACCAATTGCAAGAGGGTGGCTAGACTTTATTGGGCGTTCCATACTGCCCACTAGCAACCGTTCTGAGGTCACTATCAAGAAAGCAGTGATGATTCATTGCATTATGCTTGGAAAAGAAGTGGAGGTTCATCATGTGATTGCTTGTGAGATTTACACAATTGCAAACAAGAATTCCACTGAAGCCAAACTGGCTTACCCAAGCTTGATCTCCTTGCTCTGTAAAGAGGCTGGGGTAAAGATGGGAGTAGATGAATTCATACCCATTGAACATCCAATCACCAAGAAGTCAATGGAAGGACAAATGCAAGACAACTCTATCAAAA
>NC_029774.3:14512454-14513043 GCF_000817695.3 Arachis duranensis | reverse complement strand
AACTGCATGCTCTGCAAATTGCTGAAGGAACAAGAGAGGCAGGGGCGTGAACTTCAAGAACTGAAACGCCAAAAATTCTCCCCTTAATTTGAGGGAGCATCCACTTCTCAAAATTAAGGTTGTTGAGTCCTAACTCTGTGAAAACCTCTATCATTAGGAGCCTATTTACATTTTTGTTTTTGTTTTCTATTTTTATTTTCTAGTCTCATCTTATATCTATTCTTGAGTCTTGTTCTTAATTCATAATTAATAAAATTTAAAATTCATGTCTTAAAGCTATGAATGTCCTATGAATTCATCACCTCTCTTAAATGAAAAATGCTTTAATCACAAAAGAACAAGAAGTACAGGATTTTGAATTTATCCTTGAAACTAGTTGAATTAGCTTGATGTGGTGACAATAATTTTTGTTTTCTGAATGAATGCTTGAACAGTGCATATGTCTTTTGAATTTGTTGTTTTGAGAATGCTAAAATTGTTGGCTCTTGAAAGAATGAGGAAAAAGAGAACTGTTATTGAGGATCTAAAAACTCATCAGATTGATTCTTGAAGCAAGAAAAAGCAGTGAATACAAAAAAAAATTTATTTC
>NC_029774.3:14511230-14512119 GCF_000817695.3 Arachis duranensis | reverse complement strand
TGAGTTCCTATAGATGCCAATCATTCTGAACTTCAAAGGATAAAGTGAGATGCCAAAACTGTTCAGAAGCAAAAAGCTACTGGTCCCGCTCATCTAATTGGAGCTAAGTTTCCTTGATAATTTGGAGTCTATAGTATATTCTCTTCTTTTTATTCTATTTTGATTTTCAGTTGCTTGGGGACAAGCAACAATTTAAGTTTGGTGTTGTGATGAGCGGATAATTTATACGCATTTTGGCATTGTTTTTAGTATGTTTTTAGTATAATCTAGTTAGTTTTTAGTATATTTTTATTAGTTTTTAGTTAAAATTCACTTTTCTGGACTTTAATATGAGTTTGTGTGTTTTTCTGTGATTTCAGGTATTTTCTGGCTGAAATTGAGGGCCCTGAGCAAAAATCTGATTCAGAGACTGAAAAGGACTGCAGATGCTGTTGGATTCTGACCTCCCTGCACTCGAAGTGGATTTTCTGGAGCTACAGAAGCCCAAACGGCGTTGGAAAGTATACATCCTGGGCTTTTCAGCAATGTATAATAGTCCATACTTTGCCCGAGATTTGATGGCCCAAACCGGCGTGGCAAATCAGCCTCAGAATTTCCAGCGTTTAACGCTGGAACTGGCATAAAACTTGGAGTTAAACGGCCAAACTGGCATGAAAGCTGGCGTTTTACTCCAGAAAAAGTCTCTACACATGAAAGCTTCAATGCTCAGCTCAAGCACACACTAAGTGGACCCAGAAGTGGATTTTTATGTCATTTACTCATTTCTGTATACCCTAGGTTACTAGTTCGCTATTAATAGGATCTTTTGACATTGTACCTATACCTCATGACACTTTACACGTTTCTTTGTGTACTTCCCACGGCATGAGTCTCTAAACCCCATGGTTGG
>NC_029774.3:14506589-14510711 GCF_000817695.3 Arachis duranensis | reverse complement strand
ATCGACCCTTACTCACGTAAGGTATTACTTGGACGACCCAGTGCACTTGCTGGTTAGTTGTGCGGAATTGCAAAAGTGTGATTGCAATTTCGTGCACCAGTCCCCTCCACCGGGATTTTAATTTCCCAGGGAATAATTTGAGTCTAGAGTTGAATAGCAGGACCTTTTGTCCTGGTTCAAAGACTCTGGATGACAATTTCTTGTCATGCCATCTTTTTGCTTTCTCCTTATAAATTTTTGCATTTTCGAAAGCATTGAGTCTGAACTCCTCTAGCTCATTCAACTGGAGCAATCTTTTCTCTCCAGCTAATGTAACATCAAGGTTTAGGAATCTAGTTGCCCAGTAGACTTTGTGTTCCAGTTCCACGGGCAGATGACAGGCTTTGCCATACACAAGTTGGTATGGAGAAGTTCCTTTATGAGTCTTGAATGCTGTTCTGTATGCCCACAGAGCATCATCCAAGCTTTTTGCCTAATTCTTTCTACGGGCCATCACAGTCCATTCCAGGATTCTTTTTAGTTCTCTATTCGAGACTTCAGCTTGCCCATTTGTCTGTGGATGGTATGGAGTTGCTACCTTGTGGCTAATTCCATACCGAACCATAGCAGAGTAAAGCTGTTTATTGCAGAAATGAGTGCATCCATCACTGATTATTGCTCTGGGGATACTAAATCTACTGAAGATGTGTTTTTTGAGGAACTTTATTACTGTTTTAGTATCACTAGTGGGTGTTACAATTGCCTCTACCCATTTAGATACATAGTCTACTGCCACCAGAATATAAATGTTTGAGTATGAAGGTGGAAAAGGCCCCATGAAGTCAATACCCCATAAGTCAAACAATTCAATCTCTAGGATCCCTTGCTGAGGCATGGCGTAACCATGAGGCAGATTACCAGCTCTCTGGCAACTGTCACAGTTCCGTACAAACTCTCGGGAGTCTTTATAGAGAGTAGGCCAGTAGAAGCCATATTGGAGGACTTTTGTGGCTGTTCGCTCACTTCCGAAATGTCCTCCGTATTATGATCCATGGCAATGCCAAATGATCCTTTGCGCTTTTTCTCTAGGTATGCACCTACGGATTAATCTGTTTGTGCATCTCTTAAAGAAATATGGTTCATCCCACAAGTAGTACTTTGCATCAGAAATTAATTTTTTCTTTTGCTGCCTGCTGTACTCTTTGGGTATGAACCTTGCAGCCTTATAGTTTGCAATATCTACAAACCATGGTACTTCCTGAATGGCAAAGAGTTGCTCATCCGGAAAAGTTTCAGAGATCTCAGTGATGGGGAGGGATGCCCCTTCTACTGGTTTTATCCGGGACAGGTGATCTGCCACTTGATTTTCTGTCCCTTTTCTGTCTCTTATTTCTATATCAAACTCTTGCAGAAGCAGCACCCACCTTATGAGCCTAGGTTTTGAATCCTGCTTTGTGAGTAGATATTTAAGAGCAGCATGGTCAGTGTACACAATCACCTTTGATCCTACCAAATAGGATCTGAACTTGTCAGTGGCATAAACCACTGCAAACAATTCCTTTTCTGTGGTTGTGTAATTCTTCTGTGCATCATTTAGGACACGGTTGGCATAATAAATGACATGCAGAAGTTTGTCATGCCTCTGTCCCAATACTGCACCAATGGCATGATCACTGGCATCACACATCAGTTCGAATGGTAATGTCCAGTTTAGTGCAGAAATGACTGGTGCTGTAACCAGCTTGGCTTTCAGGGTCTCAAACGCCTGCAGACACTCTATGTCAAATATAAATGGTGTGTCATCAGCTAGTAGATTACTTAGAGGTTTTGCGATTTTTGAAAAATCCTTTATAAATATCCTATAGAATCTTGCATGCCCCAGAAAGCTTCTGATTGCCTTAACATTGGCAAGTGGTGGTAATTTTTCAATTACCTCTACCTTAGCTTGATTTACCTCTATTCCTCTATTCGAGATCTTGTGCCCAAGGACGATCCCTTCAGTCACCATAAAGTGACATTTTTCCCAGTTCAAAACCAGGTTAGTCTCTTGGCACCTCTTTAGAACAAGAGTCGGGTGATCAAGACAGGAGCTGAATGAGTCTCCATATACTGAGAAGTCATCCATGAAGACTTCCAGGAATTCCTCCACCATATCAGAGAAAATAGAGAGCATGCATCGTTGAAAGGTTGCAGGTGCATTACACAGCCCAAATGGCATCCTTCTGTAGGCAAATACTCCAGATGGGCATGTGAATGTTGTTTTCTCTTGATCCTGGGGGTCTACTACAATTTGGTTGTAGCCTGAATAGCCATCCAAAAAACAGTAATAATCATGACTGATGCGCTATAACTGGGTATAGCTACGATTAAGGGAAATTGCACAAACGGCAAAATTCCTTCCGGCAAGTGCACCGGTTATCGTCAAGTAAAAACTCACAATAGAGTGAGGTCGAATCCCACAAGGATTGGTTGAATGAGCAATTCTAATTAGAAGTTTGATTAGTTGAGCGGAATTAACTTTTGGATGTGAATTGCATAAAGTAAATTGGCGGGAAATGTAAATTGCAAGGAATTGAAATGACTGAATCTTAAATTGCGAGAATTAAAGTGCGAATTCACTGTGAGAAAGCTTCTCTAGCATGAATCCATCATTCCTTTCCCAAGGTTCCGAAGGATTCCAATTATGGATAGTTTCTTTCCCAAGACAACTATCCAATGGAATTAGATCGAGAAGCTTTCTAACAAAATTCAAGAGAAAAGATTGAAGAAGAAGATGAAACTATTATTGATTCATTGAATTACAATAGAGCTCCCTAACCCAATGAAAGGGGTTTAGTGAGTCATAGCTCAGAATTCAATTACACAATGAAAAATTCTAAAGTGTCCCAAAAGGTGTAAAAAAAAAGTTCAAAAGTCCCAACTAACTTCAATTCTATCCTATTTATACACTTTCTAAATTGAGCTTCTGTTGTGTTTCTTGGGCTTTGAGGCCTTTCCTTGATTCCCTTTTGCTTTAGGCTTATGGTCCAAAATCCTGATGAGGCTGTGATACAATTCTGCAACATTCATTGAGCAAACTAAGTGATAAACAATTAATGACACAAGACTCAACAATTTGAAGTTCTAGACTCATCAATTCTTCAGGCCCAATTCCCATAAGCCATGATATTCAATTGGGTTTCATGCCATAATAAGTTTAAGTTAATATTTGTGCTCAATTGCTAACTTAAACTTCAATAAAATTGGCCCAGAAACCTTTTCAATTGGTGGTGTTTGAGTTGAAGTTTAAGTTTTAGTTTAAGGTCAAACTAAAACTTAAACGTGGAATTGGAAGAAAGCAACCCAGGAGAGTGAATATATCGAACACGTTTAACCTCCAGTTTGAGGTCAAACTAGAGGTTAAACGTGGAATGAAGAAAACACCCTGGAGGAAGGAAAACCATCGAACACGTTTAACCTCCAGTTTGAGGTCAAACTAGAGGTTAAACGTGGAATGAAGAAAACACCCTGGAGGAAGGAAAACCATCGAACACGTTTAACCTCCAGTTTGAGGTCAAACTGGAGGTTAAACGTGGAAACACTTCCCTTTCTTGAGTCGTCAATTTGTTCTCTTGTCATCCTTGCCAATTTGATGCCAAATATGAACTATTATACCTCGTTGGAAAGCTATGGATGTCTACTTTCCAATGCAACTGGAAGCACATCATTTGGAGTTCTACAACTCGAGTTATACTCCATGGAAGGTGAAGAGGTCAGCTGGCCTGATTGCATGTTGGTATTCTCTTCTATGCACATTACGGGGCTGTTTTCGCCCTCAATTTTTAGTATCCACCATGCATGCCATATATGCTTGGAAAGCTCTAGATGTCTTCTTTCCAATGCATTTTGAATCACCTCATTTGGAGTTTTGTAGCTCAAGTTATTTATGTTTGAAGAAGGCATGGTCAAACTGTCCCATATAACACGTTTAACCTCCAGTTTGAGGTCAAACTGGAGGTTAAACGTGGAACTCTCCTGGTGCCTATCTAGCTTCTGGCGTTTAACCTCCAGTTTGAGGTCAAACTGGAGGTTAAACGTGGAAATGCTTCATGGTGAGGAGAAGGTGTCGAACACGTTTAACCTCCAGTTTAAGGTTAAACTGGA
>NC_029774.3:14503897-14504375 GCF_000817695.3 Arachis duranensis | reverse complement strand
TTGCTCTTTCTTTGTAAATTTTGGCATTCTCATAAGCTTCAGCTCTGAATTCTTCCAACTCTTGAATTTGCAACATCCTTCTTTCTCCAGCAGCTTTGCTGTCCAAGTTCAAGAGTTTCAAGGCCCAGAATGCCTTGTGTTCCAACTCCAGTGGCAAATGGCAAGCTTTCCCATATACTAGTTGGTAAGGAGACATTCCAATTGGTGTTTTGAAAGCTGTCCTATATGCCCAAAGAGCATCATCTAGCTTAATCGACCAGTCCTTCCTTGAAGCTCCCACAGTCTTTTCCAAGATTCTTTTGAGTTCCCTATTAGAAATTTCGGCTTGCCCACTTGTCTGTGGATGGTATGGTGTGGCTACCTTATGTTTGACTCCATATTTTAGAAGCAATGCCTCTAATGGTTTGTTGCAGAAGTGGCTTCCTCCATCACTGATGATTGCTCTTGGAACCCCAAAACGGCAAAAAATGTGTTTTCT
>NC_029774.3:14502621-14503218 GCF_000817695.3 Arachis duranensis | reverse complement strand
TTTTTATCTATTTTAGAAAAGTCTCTAATAAACCTTCTGTAAAAGCCAGCGTGTCCCAAAAAACTCCTAACTGCCTTGACATTACTTGGTGGAGGTAGTTTTTCAATGAGTTCCACCTTAGCTTTGTCCACCTCAATGCCTCTATTGGACACTTTATGGCCAAGGACGATTCCTTCTGTGACCATGAAATGACACTTTTCTTGGCATTTCATTTCTTCTTGGCAGGTTCCCCTCCTTCTGGCATTCATGGCAGTGCTTCACTAGTTCCTTTGCATCTTTGAAGATCGTGGGCCAATAAAAACCACACTGCAACACCTTAGCTGCTGTTCTTTCTCCTGCAAAATGTCCTCCATAAGTGGAGCCATGGCAGTCCCATAAGACTTCCCTTCCTTCTTCCTCTGATATGCATCTTCTAAGTATGCCATCCGAACATTTTTTGAACAAGTATGGTTCGTCCCAGATGAAGTATTTGGCATCATTTACCAATTTCTTCCTTTGATGCTTGTTAAATTCCAACGGCAGACTCCCAGTGGCCTTGAAGTTTGCTATGTCTGCAAACCAGGGTGCTTTGTGAATTACCATGAGTTGTTCATCAGG
>NC_029774.3:14500155-14501833 GCF_000817695.3 Arachis duranensis | reverse complement strand
TAAGCATGTCCTGCAAGCCTTTCAAGCATCTGATCCATGAATGGGAGTGGAAAATGATCTTTTCTGGTGGCTTCATTGAGCTTCCTGTAGTCTATGCACATCCTCCACCCAGTGACAGTTCTTGTGGGTATGAGTTCGTTCCTCTCATTTGGCACCACAGTTATGCCACCTTTCTTGGGAACTACATGGATGGGGCTAACCCATGGGCTGTCAGAATTGGGGTAGATTACCCCTGCCTGCCATAACTTCATGACCTCCTTTTGTACCACTTCTTTCATGACGGGATTCAATCTTCTCTGAGCTTGAATGGATGGTCTAGCATCCTCTTCTAACAAGATTTTATTCATGCATATGGATGAACTTATCCCCTTCAAATCAGCTAGGGTCCATCCAATGGCATCTTGATGAGTTTTTAGCACCTTGATCAATTCTTCTTCCTGTTCTTGGCTTAGGGTAGAGCTAATGATAATAGGATGGCTCTCATCACTTCCCAAGTATGCATACTTGAGATTAGGGGGCAATGCTTTGAGCTCAGGTTTTGGTGCTTCCTTTTCTTCTTTCACTTTCTCTGGCATGCTTGGCATGGTTGTTTCGGCAGCCTTGATGTCACTAACTTCAATATCCTTGGTGAACTCCTCCTCTGCCACTTCCTTTGTGGTTTCCTCAAAGGTTTCTTGTATTGCAATGTCCACTACATCCACCCTCATGCATTCCTTTAGTGATTCTGATGGATAGCTCATTGCCTTGAATACGTTAAACACCAATTTCTCATCATGTAGTCTAAGAGTGAGTTCACCCTTTTGGACATCTATGATGGCTCCAGCAGTAGCCAGGAATGGTCTTCCCAGAATTATCGAAGCTTTAGCTTCTTCCTCCATATCTAACACCACAAAATCGGCCGGAAATATAAAATCTCCCACTTTCACCAACAAATCCTCAACTATCCCATGAGGGAATTTAAAAGTTCGATCTACCAATTGGAGAGCCATTCTTGTTGGTTTGGCTTCTTCAATCTTCATTCTTCTCATCATGGTTAGAGACATCAAATTGATACTGGCCCCTAAGTCACACAAGGCCTTCTCCACCATGACTTCTCCTATGATGCAGGGGATTTGGAAACTGCCTGGATCCTTCAATTTCTGAGGCAGTTTGTGTTGAATGATGGCACTGCATTCTTCAGTTAACAACACAGTTTCCTCATTTCTCCAGCTTCTCTTCTTGGTCATTAATTCCTTTAAGAATTTTGCATAGAGTGGCATTTGCTCTATTGCCTCAGCAAACGGAATGTTGATTTGAAGCTTCTTGAAAATCTCCAAGAATCTGGAGAATTGGCCATCCTTTTCACTTTTCATCAAACGCTGAGGATATGGTACTTTGGGTGTATAAGGCTTCAGGACCTCTTTTTCTTTTTCTTTTGTTGCAGACGGTGTAAAAGATTGTCCCTGTTCCTTGTCTCTCACATTTTCCTTTGCTTCATCCTCTGTGGTTTCCTTTGAGATCTCCCTTAGCTTCTTTCCACTTCTGAGTGTTATGCTTTACATTCTTCCCTTGCAATAGCCTTGGCAGCATGAGAAACGCTTGGCCCAGGGGTTTGCTTAGACAAATACACAATTTGATTTTCTAGCTTCTGGATGGCAGCTCCTTGGTTTTGCAAGTTAGAATTTACTTCTTCCTTAAA
>NC_029774.3:14498725-14499649 GCF_000817695.3 Arachis duranensis | reverse complement strand
GGGTAGAAACGTGCCAGAAACTTGCTCTCCACCTCATCCCAGGTTGTTAGGCTGTCCCTTGGGAATGACTCCAGCCACTTAGCTGCCTTGTCCCTAAGTGAAAATGGGAACAAGAGCAGTTTATAGGCATCTTCCTGGACTCCATTGGACTTCACAGTGTCGCAAATTCTCAAGAATTTGGTGAGATGTTGGTTTGGATCTTCATTAGCACTTCCACCAAATGAACAATGGTTTTCCACCAGTGAGATTAGCTGTGGTTTGAGTTCAAAATTGTTGGCCTGAATGGGTGGTTTCTGAATGCTACTACCACAATTCCCAGAGGTTGGGTTTATGTATGAACCAAGAACCCTCCTCTCAGGAATGGCATTGTTTTCCATCATCCCTCTCATGGTTGTGAAATTCTCTAGCCTGAATAGCCATCCAAAAAACAGTAATAATCATGACTGATGCGCTATAACTGGGTATAGCTACGATTAAGGGAAATTGCACAAACGGCAAAATTCCTTCCGGCAAGTGCACCGGTTATCGTCAAGTAAAAACTCACAATAGAGTGAGGTCGAATCCCACAAGGATTGGTTGAATGAGCAATTCTAATTAGAAGTTTGATTAGTTGAGCGGAATCAACTTTTGGATGTGAATTGCATAAAGTAAATTGGCGGGAAATGTAAATTGCAAGGAATTGAAATGACTGAATCTTAAATTGCGAGAATTAAAGTGCGAGAAGCTAAATTGCTGAAATTAAAAGGGATGGGGGTGATTGCATGAATTAAATTTGCAGAATGTAAATAGAAGGGGGTAGATCAGAGAGATGGGTTCATTGGGGTCAGGAGATATTGAAATCTCCGAATCAAAACATTTTATCTCTTCCTCAACCAATGCATTCATTGAATTTTGCTTGGCAATCTTATATGATTGGATCCCAAT
>NC_029774.3:14492357-14498367 GCF_000817695.3 Arachis duranensis | reverse complement strand
CTAAATTGAGCTTCTGTTGTGTTTCTTGGGCTTTGAGGCCTTTTTCTTGATTTCCTTTTGCTTTAGGCTTATGGTCCAAAATCCTGATGAGGCTGTGATACAATTCTGCAACATTCATTGAGCAAACTAAGTGATAAACAATTAATGACACAAGACTCAACAATTTGAAGTTCCAGACTCATCAATTCTTCAGGCCCAATTCCCATAAGCCATGATATTCAATTGGGTTTCATGCCATAATAAGTTTAAGTTAATATTTGTGCTCAATTGCTACTTAAACTTCAATAAAATTGGCCCAGAAACCTTTTCAATTGGTGGTGTTTGAGTTGAAGTTTAAGTTTTAGTTTAAGGTCAAACTAAAACTTAAACGTGGAATTGGAAGAAAGCACCCCAGGAGTGTACATAGTCGAACACGTTTAACCTCCAGTTTAAGGTTAAACTGGAGGTTAAACGTGGAATGCTTCTTGGTGAGAAAAGAAAGTTTCGAACACGTTTAACCTCCAGTTTGAGGTTAAACTGGAGGTTAAACGTGGAATGCTTCTTGGTGAGAAAAGAAAGTTTCGAACACGTTTAACCTCCAGTTTGAGGTCAAACTGGAGGTTAAACGTGGAATGCTTCTTGGTGAGAAAAGAAAGTGTCGAACACGTTTAACCTCCAGTTTGAGGTTAAACTGGAGGTTAAACGTGGAAATGCTTTTGTGCCTCCCTTAGTTCAATTCTCATTCTGGCGTTTAACCTCCAGTTTGAGGTCAAACTGGAGGTTAAACGCCAGTTACAGCATTTCCTCTCTTCTCATAATTTTGGCGTTTAAGCTCCAGTTTAGGCTTAAACTGGAGCTTAAACGTCCCATTTGAATTTCAAGCTTCCTTCATTGATTTTGTTGCTTCCTTGCCTAGCCTCTCTTCCCTGAAATCATCCAAACAATTGCATCAAAATCTTGCAAAATTTCATGAGAATTCATCCATTCATAGCATTCAAGTAATATAACTAAAAACTCATGGAATTTGCATCAAAATTACACTGTTTGGATGATTCATTACTTTGTTGTTCATTTAACCATTCTTGGTTACTTTAAGCTCAAAAAAATGCATAAAACAATTAAAACTAACAGAAAAATGCTAGTGAAACTAGCCTAAGATGCCTTGGCATCAATGACCTGCTAGTCTTTCTAGCATTTGGTCTATGAATGATAAAGGAAAATGATCCTTTCTGGTGGCTGTATTGAGTCTTTTGTAGTCAATACACATGTGCCACCCTCTAACTGTTCTTGTGGGAACCAGTTCATTTTTTTCATTATGAACCACTGTCATGCCTCCCTTCTTGGGGATGACTTGGACAGGGCTCACCCAGGGGCTATCAGAAATTGGATAAATAATCCCAGCCTCTAGTAATTTAGTGACCTCTTTCTGCACCACTTCCTTCATGGCTGGATTCAGCCGCCTTTGTGGTTGAACCACTGGCTTAGCATTATCCTCCAAGAGAATCTTGTGCATGCATTTGGCTGGACTAATGCCCTTAAGATCACTTATGGACCACCCAAGAGCTGTCTTGTGTGTCTTTAGCACTTGAATCAGCGCTTCCTCTTCCTGTGGCTTTAAGGTAGAGCTTATGATCACAGGAAAAGTGTTGTCTTCTCCCAGAAATGCATATTTCAGGAATGGTAGCAGTGGTTTGAGCTCTGGTTTGGGGGACTTTTCCTCTAATTGAAGAGTTTTCAGAGGTTCTTCTAATTCCTCTGGCCCCTCCAGGTCAGGCTGAACATCTTTAAATATGTCCTCTAGCTCTGATTCGAGACTCTCAGTCATATTGACTTCTTCTATCAGAGAGTCAATAAGATCCACTCTCATGCAGTCTTTTGGTATGTCTGGATACTGCATAGCTTTGACAGCATTCAACTTAAACTCATCCTCATTGACTCTCAGGGTCATTTCCCTTTTTTGGACATCAATGAGGGTGCGTCCAGTTGCTAGGAATGGTCTTCCTAGAATGAGAGTTGCACTCTTGTGCTCCTCCATTTCCAGCACTACAAAGTCAGTGGGAAAGGCAAATGGCCCAACCTTGACAATCATGTCCTTGATTATGCCTGATGGGTATTTAATGGAGCCATCATCAAGTTGAAGACAGATCTGGGTTGGTTTGATCTCTTCGGTCAAACCAAGCTTTCTGATAGTGGATGTAGGGATTAGGTTTATACTTGCCCCAAGATCACATAGAGCTGTCTTGGTGCAAATCTCTTCTAATGTACATGGTATCATAAAGCTTCCGGGATCCTTAAGCTTCCCTGGTAAGCTTTTTAGAATGACTGCACTGCATTCCTCAGTGAGAAAAACTTTTTTAGTTTCTCTCCAATCCTTCTTATGGCTTAAGATTTTCTTCATGAACTTAGCATAAGAGGGTATTTGCTCAAGTGCTTCTGCAAACGGAATCTTTATTTCAAGAGTCATGAGATAGTCTGCAAAGCGGGCAAATTGCTTATCCTATTTCGCTTGGCAGAGTTTCTGAGGATAAGGTATTTTGGCTTTATATTCTTCAACCTTGGATGCTACAGGTTTATTTCCTACAGAAGCAGGCTGGACGCCTTCTTGAGGGAGTCATCATCAGCACTTATGGGTGTCTGATCCCTTACTGCCGTTTGAACGCCAGGATTGGGCACTGGATTGGCGTTTAACGCCAGATTCCTACCCTGTTCTGGCGTTTGAATGCCAGAGTTGAACATGGAATTGGCGTTTGACGCCAACTTGTCACCCTTTTCTGGCATTTGGATGCCAGAAGCATTCCTCTCTGGGCTCTTACTGTCCTTAGAGGAATTTTGGGTAATATTCTATTCATCCTCTGTTAGCTATTCTTTCCTTGGCTTTCTGCTGCTTTGAGTTGATATATTTAATATTTTTCCACTCCTTAATTGAACATCTTGACATTCTTCTGTTATTTGTTTAGATAACTGTTGTCTTGTCTAGTCAAGTTGTGCTTCCATATTCTTATTAGCATCCTGAGTATCTTGTACATTTCTTTAAATTCTACTAACTATTTTGTCAAAGCAAGTAATTGCTGGTTGAGTTCAGTAGCTTTTTCTGGAGGACTAAGGTCAGTAGATACTGCTTTAGCCTCTTCCTTCATGGAGGACTCACTGCTCAAGTACAGATGCTGATTTCTAGCAATAGTATCTATAAGCTCTTAAGCCTTTTCAATTGTCTTTCTCATGTGTATAGATCCACCAGCTGAGTGGTCTAGAAATATCTGAGCTTTTTCTGTAAGCCCATAGTAGAAGATGTCTAACTGCACCCATTCTGAAAACATTTCAGAGGGGCATTTTCTCAGCATATCTCTGTACCTCTCCCAAGCGTTGTAAAGGGATTCATTATCCTATTGTTTAAAGCCTTGGATGTCCAGCCTTAGCTGTGTCATCCTCTTAGGAGGGAAATATTGATTCAGAAATTTTTCTGACAGCTATTTCCATGTCCTTATGCTGGCCTTAGGTTGATTATTTAACCACCTCTTAGCTTGGTCTTTTACAGCAAATGGAAATAGTAATAATCTGTAGACATACTGGTCTACTTCCTTATCATGTACTGTGTCAGTAATTTGTAAGAACTGTGCCAGAAACTCAGTAGGTTTTTCCTGTGGAAGACCGGAATACTGGCAATTTTGCTGCACCGGTTGTGTGAAAATGAAGGAGTGAAGATAGGTTTATATAGGGGTGGAGAGAGGGGTAAGGTTCGATCATTATGGGTGGGTTTGGGAGGGAAAGTAGTTTGAATTTGAATGGTGAGGTAGGTGGGGTTTTATGAAGGGTGGATGTGAGTGGTGAAGAGAATGGTAGGATTTGATAGGTGAGGGGTTTTTGGGGAAGAGGTGTTGAGGTGATTGGTGAATGGGTGAAGAAGAGAGAGAGTGGTGGGGTAGGTGGGGATCCTGTGAGGTCCACAGATCCTGAGGTGTCAAGGATAATTCATCCATGCACCAAGTGGCGAGCAAAAATGCTCCTTCTGCCAATCCTGGCGTTAAACGCCGGGCTGGTGCCCATTTATGGCGTTTAACGCCAACTTCTTGCCCATTCCTGGTGTTAAACGCCAGTCTGGTGCCTCTTTCTAGCGTTAAACGCCCAGAATGGTACCAGACTGGGCGTTAAACGCCCATTCTGCTATCTCTACTGGCGTTTAAATTCCAGCAGATTTTCCTCCAGGGTGTGCTATTTTTTTCTTTCTGTTTTTCATTCTGTTTTTACTTTTTCAATTGATTTTGTGACTTCTCATGATCATCAACCTATATAAAACATAAAATAACAAAGGAAAATAGATAAATATAACATTGGGTTGCCTCCCAACAAGCGCTTCTTTAATGTCAGTAGCTTGACAGTGGGCTCTCATGGAGCCTCACAGATGTTCAGAGCAATGTTGGAACCTCCCAACACCAAACTTAGAGTTTGAATGTGGGGGTTCAACACCAAACTTAGAAGTTGGTTGTGGCCTCCCAACACCAAACTTAGAGTTTGACCGTGGGGGCTCTGTTTGACTCTGTTTTGAGATAAGCTCTTCATGCTTCCTCTCCATGGTTATAGAGGGATATCCTTGAGCCTTAAACACAAGGGATTCTTCATTCGCTTGAATGATCAATTCTCCTCTGTCAACATCAATCACAGCCTTTGCTGTGGCTAGGAAGGGTCTGCCAAGGATGATGGATTCATCCATGTACTTCCCAGTCTCTAGGACTATGAAATCAGCAGGGATGTAATGGTCTTCAATTTTTACCAGAACATCCTCTACAAGTCCATAAGCTAGTTTTCTTGAATTGTCTGCCATCTCTAGTGAGATTCTTGCAGCTTGTACCTCAAAGATCCCTAGCTTCTCCATTACAGAGAGAGGCATGAGGTTTACGCTTGACCCTAGGTCACACAGAGCCTTCTTAAAGGTTATGGTGCCTATGGTACAAGGTATCGAGAACTTTCCAGGATCCTGTCTCTTTTGAGGTAATATCTGCCTAGTCAAGTCATCCAATTCTTTAGTGAGCAAAAGGGGTTCTCCTCCCAAGTCTCATTACCAAATAACTTGTCATTTAGCTTCATGATTGCTCCAAGGTACTTAGCAACTTGCTCTTCAATGACATCTTCGTCCTCTTCAGAGGAAGAATAGTCATCAGAGCTCATAAATGGCAGAATTAAATCCAATGAAATCTCTATGGTCTCAGTGTGAGCCTCAGATTCTCATGATTCCTCATTAGGGAACTCATTGGAGGCCAGTGGACGTCCATTGAGGTCTTCCTCAGTGGTGATCACTGCCTCTTCCTCCTCTCCAATTTTGGCCATGTTGATGGCCTTACACTCTCCTTTTGGATTCTCTTCTGTATTGCTTAGAAGAGTGCTAGGAGGGAGTTCAGTGACTTTCTTACTCAGCTGACTGATGAGCGGATATTTTATACGCTTTTTGGGGGTAATTTCATGTAGATTTTAGCATGTTTTAATTGGTTTTTAGTAGAATAATATTAGTTTTTAGGCAAAAATCATATTTCTGGACTTTACTATGAGTTTGTGTGTTTTTCTGTGATTTCAGGTATTTTCTGGCTGAAATTGAGGGAGCTGAGCAAAAATCTGAGTTAGGCTAAAAAAGGACTGCTGATGCTGTTGGATGGAGCTGAGCAAAAATCTGAGTTAGGCTGAAAAAGGACTGCTGATGCTGTTGGATTCTGACCTCTCTGCACTCGAAATAGATTTTTTGGAGCTACAGGAGTTCAATTGGCGCGCTCTCAACGGCGTTGGAAAGTAGACATCCAGGGCTTTCCAGCAATATATAATAGTCCATACTTTGCGCTTAGATAAACGACGTAACTTGGCGTTGAACGCCAAGTACATGCTGCTGTCTGGAGTTAAACGCCAGAAAAACGTCATGATCCGGAGTTGAACGCCCAAAACACGCTATAACTTGGAGTTCAACTCTAAGAAAGGCCTCAACTCGTGGATAGCTTTAGTCTCAGCCCCAGCACACACCAAGTAGGCCCCAGAAGTGGATTTCTGCACC
>NC_029774.3:14486902-14491199 GCF_000817695.3 Arachis duranensis | reverse complement strand
TTTCCCAAGCTTCATAGAGGGATTCTCCTTCCTTCTGTCTGGAGGTTTGGACTTCCACTCTAAGCTTGCTCAATTTTTTGAGGTGGAAAGAACTTTGCCAAGAAGGCTTTGACTAGCTTTTCCCAAGAGTTCAGGCTTTTTTTAGGTTGTGAGTCCAACCATATCCTAGCTCTGTCTCTTACAGCAAAAGGGAATAGCATAAGTCTGTAGACCTCAGGGTCAACCCCATTGGTCTTGACAATGTCACAGATTTGCAAGCATTCAGCTAAAAACTGATGAGGATCTTCCAATGGAAGTCCATAGAACTTGCAATTCTATTGTATTAGAGAAACTAATTGAGGCTTAAGCTCAAAGTTGTTTGCTCCAATGGCAGGGATAGAGATGCTTCTCCCATAGAAGTCGGGAGTAGGTGCAGTAAAGTCACCCAGCACCTTCCTTGCATTGTTGGCATTGTTGTTGTTTTCGGCTGCCATGTCTTCTTCTTGTTTGAAGATTTCTGTTAGGTCCTCTACAGAGAGTAGTGCTTTAGCTTCTCTTAGCTTTTGCTTCAAGGTCCTTTCAGGTTCAGGGTCAGCTTTAACAAGAATGCTTTTGTCTTTGTTCCTGCTCATATGAAAGAGAAGAGAACAAGAAAGTATGGAATCCTCTATGTCACAGGATAAAGATTCCTTGAAGTGTCAGAGGAAAAGAAGAATAGAAGAAGGAGGTAGAAGAATTAGGATGTGAGAAGAGGGGAAGAATTTTCGAAAATAAAGTAAAAAAATTTAAAATAATTAAAAGAGATTTTGAAAACTTGATTGATGATTTCCGAAAACTAAGATTGAGAAAGAAATAAATTGATTTTTGAAAAAGATTTTGAAATTAGAAATAAAAAAGATATGATTGAAAACTATTTTGAAAAAGATGTGATTAAAAAGATATGATTGAAAAGATATGATTTTAAAAAGATATGATTGAAAAACAATTAAAAAGATTTGATTTTTAAAATTAATGACTTGGCTAACAAGAAATTTAAAAGATATGATTCAGACATTAAACCTTTCTCAACAGAAAAGGCAACTTACTTGAAATGTCGAATCAAATCATTAATTGTTAGCAAGTATTTTTTTTTTGAAAAATGGGAAGAAATTGATTTTGAAAATATATGATTGAAAAGATATGATTTGAAAAAGATTTGATTTTGAAAAATTATGAAAACTTGAAAAAAAATTTGCATTAAAAACAAAATCTTCCATCTTGTGCCATCCTGGCGTTAAACGCCCAGAATGGTATCCATTCTGGCGTTTAACGCCCAAAATGCTACCCTTTTGGGCGTTAAACACCCAGCCAAGTACCCTGGCTGGCGTTTAAACGCCAGTTTTCCTTCTTCACTGGGCGTTTTGAACGCCCAACTTTTTCTGTGTAATTCCTCTACTGTATGTTCTAAAACTTCAATTCTCTGTATTATTGACTTGAAAAGACACAAATTGAAAATTTTTTTGAATTTTTAATGATGAGGAATAATCAAAATGCAACTAAAATCAAATAAACAATGCATGCAAGACATTGATGCATGGAAACTTGTCTCTCAACAACTTTTCCTTCGGCAAGTATACCGAATTATCGTCAAGTAAAAACTCACTATAGAGTGAGGTCGAATCCCACAAGGATTGATTGGTCAAGAAACTTTAGTTAGAAGAAAAGGCTAGTTGAGCTAAACAGGATTTAGATTGAGATGCAGAAATTTAAATGACTTGAAAGTAAATAGCAAAAATTAAAGTGCAGAATCTTAAATGGGAAATTGGGGTAATGCTCATAAAAGTATAGGGCAGAAATTAAAGAGAATGGGTAAGATCAGAAATGGGGAAATCATTGGGTTTAGGAGATGTTGCAATTCTCCGGATCAAGTTCATTCTCATCTCCTCCTCAATCAATGCATTCATTGATCTCCTTGGCAATCTTAAGTGATTGAATCTCAATTCCTTGGTAATTCAATCTCTCAAATCTTGATCAATAGCCAATTCCTTGGTCAATTGCTCATGAGAAGAGATGAAGTATGGTCACTGATTATACCACATACATTTCCCAATTCAAGTATTGAGGGGATTATAGTCACATATCCATCCCAACCCAAATTGGTCCAGCATGAGAAAGCAATTCTAGCATGATCTCTTCATTCCTCTTCCAAGGCTCCGAAGAGATCCAATTATGGAGAGTTTCTTTTCCAAGATAACTAACCAATTGAATTAAGATTGAAAGCTTTCTAGTAAAATCAAGAGAAAAGATAGAAAAAGAAGAATGAAAATTAATATTGATCCATCAAATTACAGCAGAGCTCCCTAACCCAATGAAAGGGATTTAGTTGTTCATAGCTCTAGGAATCAAAAATGGCAGAAAAGAAGAATCCATGATAGAAGTACAGAAAAGTAAATATGCAGAGAGTAGTTCCCCCAAAAATGCCAAAAGTCCTCTACTAGTTCAAAATTACTCCTATATATACTACTCTTCATGATCTTCTAGTGAGTTCTTCAAGTCTTGGATGTGGGCTTTGGACTTTGAGTTGAAGCAATTCTCATCTTTAGTGGGCCCAGCTTGTAGAGAAATATGAATTAGGCTCAGGCACTTAGTGAGATTAATCGTGGAATATATTTCTGGGTGCGAGAACGTTAGTGGCATTCACCTTTTCCACTAACGTTCCACCCTCATATGCCCACGTTATTCTCTACGTTAGAAGTCTTAACGTGACTTCTAACGTTCCTTCTCAATTCTTGGCCAACATTAATGAGACTCACTTTTTCCATTAACGTTGGCTTGTGCCCCTTTTCGCAAACGTTAATGGGAATCACTTTTTCCATTAACGTTGCTTGCCCTTTTCCTCCCACGTTAGGTCTTACGTTAGCTTAGCTAACGTAGCTCTTAACGAGGGCACCTATCACCTTCGAGAGCATTAGTGACACTCACCTTTGTCACTAACGCTCCATTTGCCTTAATCCCCTACGTTAGAGTCCACGTTAACTAAGTTAACGTGGCTCTTAACGTAGTAATGAATCCATCTTCCAACGTTAGTGACAAAAGTGAGTGTCACTAACATTGGCTCCTTGAACCCCACTCCACGTTAACTTTCACGTTAACAATCTTAACGTGAGAGTTAATGTAGGCAATGAAAATGATTCAACGTTAGTGACAAAAGTGAGTGTCACTAACGTTGGCATTGTTGATCCTTATCCACGTTAGAGTTCATGTTAACTTAGTTAACGTGACTCTTAACGTGGGGCGTTGCCTAGTTTCCCAACATTAGTGGTGTTCACTTTTACCACTAACGTTGAGGAGAAATGTTATTGGAGCTCACGTTTCTCATTAACATGGAGTCCTCCTTTCCTTCTACGTTAAGTACCACGTTAACTTAGTTAACGTGGCTTTTAACGTAGGCTATGAAATGGCTTCGCAGGTGTTATTGGTGATCACTTTTCTCATTAACGTTGCAAGTCAATTGCCATCCCACGTTAGTAGTCACGTTAACTAAGTTAACATGAATGCTAACGTGATTCTTCCATGATTCATTTGTCCTGAAATCAAGCAATTAAAGTGCACCAAAGCTCTAGCCAAAATCATGAGATCATGCATCACTAAAATATCATGTAATTCTAGCAAAAATCTCATGAAATCATGCAAAATTCACAACAGTTGCTTGAATGAAGGTGTAAGTGTATTTTTACCCAAAACATGCCTTGTTTACTAGGAAAAATGCATGAAACTATCCTAAAACAGTAAAGAAAAGGTCAGTGAAACTGTCCTAGATGCCCTGGCATCAGACACCAAACTTAGAAGTTTGTTTACTACTGACACTAACAAATTGAGAATGCATATGAGAAACAACAAAACACTCAAGACAAGAGAATTTAAAGATCAGAGCAAGGAAATCATCAAAAGCAACTTGAAGATCAATGAAGACACATGAATGAATTCGAAAAATGCAAGAAGAACAGAAACATGCAATTGACACCAAACTTAAAATGAGACACTAGACTCTAACAAGAAATGTTTTTGGTTTTTATGATTTTGTAATTTTTTTTATTTTTCGAAAATTATGTGGAAAAAGAAAATAAAGAGGATCAATACTTTTAATAAGAATTCCAGGAATCATGCAATGTTAGTCTAAAGCTGTAGTATAAAAAGATTAGACATGGCTAGCCAAGCTTCAGCAGGACATTACATTCAAGAGCTAAATTGATGAAAATCAATCAGCTTTGGTGATGATAAGAACATCACCTTGAAACACTAGAATTCATTCTTAAAAATTCTGAAGAAAATACCTAAT
>NC_029774.3:14484817-14485757 GCF_000817695.3 Arachis duranensis | reverse complement strand
CTTAATCTATGGTGTGTAGAAACTCCACCGTTGAAAATACATAAGAACAAGGTCTAGGCATGGCCGTGAGGCCAGCCTCCCAATGATCAAAAGATCTAAAGAACAAAAGATTCCAAAGATCAGAAGATTCCAAAGATCAGAAGATCCAAATACAGGAGTAAAAGGTCCTATATATAGAGAACTAGTAGTCTAGGGTTTACAAAGATGAGTAAATGACAAAAAAATCTACTTCCGGGCCCACTTGGTGTGTGCTTGGGCTAAGCATTGAAGCATTTTCGTGTAGAGACTTCTCTTGGAGTTAAACGCCAGCTTTGGTGCCAGTTTGGGCGTTTAACTCCCATCCTTGTGCCAGTTCCGGCGTTTAACGCTGAGAATTCTGATGGTGACTTTGAACGCCGGTTTGGGCCATCAAATCTTGGGCAAAGTATGGACTATCATATATTGCTGGAAAGCCCAGGATGTCTACTTTCCAACGCCGTTAAGAGCGCGCCAATTGGGTTTCTGTAGCTCTAGAAAATCCACTTCGAGTGCAGGGAGGTCAGAATCCAACAGCATCTGCAGTCCTTTTCAGTCTCTGAATCAGATTTTTGCTCAGGTCCCTCAATTTCAGCCAGAAAATACCTAAAATCATAAAAAAACACACAAACTCATAGTAAAGTCCAGAAAAGTGAATTTTAACTAAAAACTAACTAGATCATACTAAAAACACACTAAAAACAATGCCAAGATAAAAATACAATAGCAAAAGGTCCTATTTATAGAGAACTAGTAGCTTAGGGTTTACAAAAATGAGTAAATGACGTAAAAATCCACTTCCGGGCCCACTTGGTGTGTGCTTGGGCTGAGCAATGAAGCATTTTCGTGTAGAGACTCTTCCTGGAGTTAAACGCCAGCTTTTATGCCAGTTTGGGCGTTTAACTCCCATTTTGGTGCCAGTTCC
>NC_029774.3:14484180-14484493 GCF_000817695.3 Arachis duranensis | reverse complement strand
AAGACACTAATGATCACAAGACACAAGCATAGATAAACATAAGCACTAAAATTCGAAAAACAGGAAAATAAAGAACAAGGAAATTAAGGAACGGGTCCACCTTAGTGATGGCGGCTTGTTCTTCCTTTTGAAGATCCTATGGAGTGCTTGAGCTCCTCAATGTCTCTCCCTTGTCTTTGTTGCTCCTCTCTCATGATTCTTTGATCTTCTCTAATTTCATGGAGGATGATGGAGTGTTCTTGGTGCTCCACCCTTAGTTGTCCCATGTTGGAACTCAATTCTCCTAGGGAGGTGTTTAGTTGCTCCCAATAGT
>NC_029774.3:14482901-14484070 GCF_000817695.3 Arachis duranensis | reverse complement strand
ATGATGGGCTTGTCCTCATCAATAGGGATGTCTCCCTCTATGTCAACTCCAACTGAATAACAGAGGTGACAAATGAGATGAGGAAAGGCTAACCTTGCCAAGGTAGAGGACTTGTCCACCACCTTATAGAGTTCTTGAGCTATAACCTCATGAACTTCTATTTCTTCTCCAATCATGATGCTATGAATCGTGATAGCCCGGTCTATAGTAACTTCGGACTGGTTGCTAGTGGGAATGATTGAGCGTTGGATGAACTCTAACCATCCTCTAGCCACGGGCTTGAGGTCATGCCTTCTCAATTGAACCGGCTTCCCTCTTGAATCTCTCTTCCATTGGGCGCCCTCTTCACATATGATTGTGAGGACTTGGTCCAACCTTTGATCAAAGTTGACCCTTCTAGTGTAAGGGTGTTCATCTCGTTGCATCATGGGCAAGTTGAATGCCAACCTTACATTTTCCAGGCTAAAATCTAAGTATTTCCCCCGAACCATAGTAAGCCAATTCTTTGGATCTGGGTTCACACTTTGATCATGGTTCTTGGTGATTCATGCATTGGCATAGAACTCTTGAACCATTAAGATTCCGACTTGTTGAATGGGGTTGGTAAGAACTTTCCAACCTCTTCTTCGGATCTCGTGTCGGATCTCCGGATATTCACTCTTTTTGAGTTTGAAAGGGACCTCGGGGATCACTTTCTTCAAGGCCACAACTTCATAGAAGTGGTCTTGATGCACCCTTGAGATGAATATCTCCATCTCCCATGACTCGGAGGTGGAAGCTTTTGCCTTCCCTTTCCTCTTTCTAGAGGTTTTTCCGGCCTTGGATGCCATAAATGGTTATGGAAAAACAAAAAGCAATACTTTTACCACACCAAACTTAAAAGGTTGCTCGTCCTCGAGCAAAAGAAGAAAGAAGAGAGTAGAAGAAGAAGAAATGAAGGAGATGGAGGAGGCTTTGTGGTTCGGCCAAAAAGGGAGAAGTAGTGTTTAGGTTGTGTGAAAATGAAGGAGTGAAGAGGGGTTTATATAGGGGTGAAGAGAGGGTTATGGTTCGGTTATGGGAGGGTGGGTTTGGGTGGGGAAGTGGTTTGAATTTGAATGGTGAGGTAGGTGGGGTTTTATGAAGGATGAATGTGAGTGGTGAAGAGAAAGATGGGATTTGATAGGTGA
>NC_029774.3:14480210-14482791 GCF_000817695.3 Arachis duranensis | reverse complement strand
CTGTGGGGTCCACAGATCCTGAGGTGTCAAGGAAAAGTCATCCCTGCACCAAGTGGCGAGCAAAATTGCTCTTTGTACCAATTCTGGCGTTAAACGCCGAGCTGGTGCCCATTTCTGGCGTTTAACGCCAAGTTCTTGCCCTTCTCTGGCGTTTAACGCCAGTCTGGTGCCCCTTTCTGGCGTTAAACGCCCAGAATAGTGCCAGACTGGGCGTTAAACGCCCATTTGCTAGCCTTACTGGCGTTTAAACGCCAGCAGGTACTTCTCCAGGGTGTGCTGCTTTTCTTTCTGTTTTTCATTCTGTTTTTGCTTTTTCCATTGATTTTGTGACTTCTCATGATCATCAACCTACAGAAAACATAAAATAACAAAGGAGAATAGATAAAATATAACATTGGGTTGCCTCCCAACAAGCGCTTCTTTAATGTCAGTAGCTTGACAGAGGGCTCTCATGGACCCTCACAGATACTCAGAGCAATGTTGGAACCTCCCAACACCAAACTTAGAGTTTGAATGTGGGGGTTCAACACCAAACTTAGAATTTGGTTGTGGCCTCCCAACACCAAACTTAGAGTTTGAATCTCTAGTGAGATTTTTGCAGCTTGCACCTCAAAGATCCCTAGCTTCTCCATTATAGAGAGAGGCATGAGGTTTACACTTGACCCTAGGTCACACAAGGTCTTCTTGAAGGTCATGGTGCCTATGGTACAAGGTATTGAAAGCTTCCCAGGATCCTGTCTCTTTTGAGGTCATTTCTGCCTAGACAAGTCATCCAGTTCTTTGGTGAGCAAAGGGGGTTCATCCTCCCAAGTCTCATTTCCAAATAACTTGTCATTTAGCTTCATGATTGCTCCAAGGTATTTAGCAACTTGCTCTTCAGTGACATACTCATCCTCTTCAGAGGAAGAATACTCATCAGAGCTCATGAATGGTAGAAGTAAGTCCAAAGGAATCTCTATGGTCTCATTTTGAGCCTCAGATTCCCATGGTTCCTCATTGGGGAACTCATTGGAGGTCAGTGGACGTCCATTGAGGTCTTCCTCAGTGGCGTTCACTACCTCTTCCTCCTCTCCAATTTCGGTCATGTTGATGGCTTTGCACTCTCCTTTTGGATTTTCTTCTGTATTGCTTGGAAGAGTACTAGGAGGGAGTTCAGTAATTTTCTTACTCAGCTGTCCCACTTGTGCCTCCAAATTTCTAATGGAGGATCTTGTTTCAGTCATGAAACTTTGAGTGGTTTTTATTAGATCAGAGACCATGGTTGCTAGGTCAGAGGTGTTCTGCTTAGAACTCTCTGTCTGTTGCTGAGAAGATGATGGAAATGGCTTGCCATTGCTAAACCTGTTTCTTCCACCATTATTGTTGTTGAAACCTTGTTGAGGTCTCTGTTGATCCTTCCATGAGAAATTTGGATGATTTCTCCATGAAGAATTATAGGTGTTTCCATAGGGTTCTCCCATGTAATTCACCTCTTCCATTGAAGGGTTCTCAGGATCATAAGCCTATTCTTCAGATGAAGCTTCCTTAGTACTACCTGGTGCATTTTGCATTCCAGATAGACTTTGAGAAATCATATTGACTTGCTGAGTCAATATCTTGTTCTGAGCCAATATGGCATTCAGAGTGTCAATCTCAAGAACTCTTTTCTTCTGATTTGTCCCATTGTTCACAGGATTCCTTTCAGAAGTGTACATGAATTGGTTATTTGCAACCGTTTCAATCAGCTCTTGAGCTTCTGTAGGCATCTTCTTCAGATGAAGAGATCCTCCAGCAGAGCTATCCAAAGACATCTTGGATAGTTCAGAGAGACCATCATAGAAAATACCTATGATGCTCCATTCAGAAAGCATATCAGAGGGACACTTTCTGATTAATTGTTTGTATCTTTCCCAAGCTTTATAGAGGGATTCTTCTTCCTTTTGTCTGAAGGTTTGGACTTCCACTCTAAGCTTACTCAATTTTTGAGGTGGAAAGAACTTTACCAAGAAGGCATTGACTAGCTTTTCCCAAGAGTTCAGGCTTTCTTTAGGTTGTGAGTCCAACCATGTCCTAGCTCTGTCTCTTACAGCAAAAGGGAATAGCATAAGTCTATAGACCTCAGGGTCAACCCCATTAGTCTTAACAGTGTCACAGATTTGCAAGAACTCAACCAAAAACTGATGAGGATCTTTGGTGCACGAAATTGCAATCACACTTTTGCAATCCCGCACAACTAACCAGCAAGTGCACTGGGTCGTCCAAGTAATACCTTGCGAGAGAAACTAATTGAGGCTTAAGCTCAAAGTTGTTTGCTCCAATGACAGGGATAGAGATGCTTCTCCCATAGAAGTCGGGAGTAGGTGCAGTAAAGTCACCCAGCACCTTCCTTGCATTGTTGGCATTGTTGTTGTTTTCGGCTGCCATGGATTCTTCTTCTTTGAAGATTCCTGTTAGATCCTCTACAGAGAGTTGTGCCTTAGCTTCTCTTAGCTTTCACTTCAAGGTTCTTTCAGGTTCAGGGTCAGCCTCAACAAGAATGCTTTTGTCTTTGCTCCTGCTCATAAGAAAGAGAAGGGAACAAGAAAATGTGGAATCCTCTATG
>NC_029774.3:14478901-14480113 GCF_000817695.3 Arachis duranensis | reverse complement strand
AATTCGAACTTATCAAGAAAGATGGAGTTCGAATTGTGCATTAAGGATGCGTGTTAGTCCATAAATAGAAGGATGTGAGAAGAGGGGAAGAAATTTTCGAAAATATTAAAAAGGTTTTAAAAACATTTTGAAAAACTTTAATTGATTTTCGAAAATAAGAGTGGGAAAGAAATTAAGTGATTTTTGAAAAAGATTTTGATTGGAAAAACTATTTTGAAAAAGATGTGATTAAAAAGATATGATTGAAAAAGTTATGGTTTTAAAAAGATGTGATTGAGAAAATATGATTTGAAGAACAATTTAAAAAGATTTGATTTTGAAAATTAATAACTTGGCTAACAAGAAAAGATATGATTCAAACATTAAACCTTTCTCAACAGAAAAGGCAACATACTTGAATTGTTGAATCAAATCATTAATTGATAGCAAGTATTTTTGAAAATGGAAAGAAATTGATTTTGAAAAAGATTTGATTGAAAGGATATGATTTGAAAAAGATTTGATTTTGAAAAACTTTGAAAACTGAAAATAATTCCTCTGCTGTATATTCTGAATCTTCAATTCTCTGTATTATTGACTTGAAAAGACACAAATTAAAAATATTTTTGGATTTTTAATAATGAAGAATAATCAAAATGCAACTAAAATCAAATAAACAATGCATGCAAGATACCAAACTTAGAAGTTTGTATACTATTGACACTAACAAAATGAGAATGCATATGAGAAACAACAAAACACTCAAGCCAAGAGAATTTAAAGATCAGAGCAATGAAATCATCAAGAACATCTTGAAGATCACTGAAGACACATGAATGAATGCAAGAAGAACAAAAACATGCAATTGACACCAAACTTAAAATGAAGCACTAGACTCAAACAAGAAATATTTTTGGATTTTATGATTTTGTAATTTTTTTGGTTTTTTTCGAAAATTAAGTGGAAAAGAAAATAAAGGCATCAAAATTCTTAATGAGAATTCCAGGAATCATGCAATGTTAGTCTAAAGCTTCAGTCTAAAGGAATTAGACATAGCTAGCCAAGCTTCTGCAGGACATTGCATTCAAGAGCTAAATTGATGAAGATCAATCAGCTTTGGTGATGATAAGAACATCACCTTGAAACACTAGAATTCATTCTTAAGAACTCTGAAGAAAAATACCTAATCTAAGCAACAAGATGAACCGTCAGTTGTCCAAACTCAACAATCCC
>NC_029774.3:14478402-14478828 GCF_000817695.3 Arachis duranensis | reverse complement strand
GTGATCACTACTTTTCACAACTCAAATAATCCCCGGTAATGAATCCAAAAACTTGGTGCTCAATACCATGGCATAAACACAACTTCACACAACTAACCAGCAAGTGTACTGGGTCGTCCAAGTAATAAACCCTACGCGAGTAAGGGTCGATCCCACAGAGATTGTTGGTATGAAGCAAGCTATGGTCACCTTGTAAATCTTAGTCAGGCAAACTCAAATGGTTATGGATGATGGATAAAACATAAAGATAAAGATAGAGATACTTATGTAATTCATTGGTGGGAATTTCAGATAAGCGTATGAAGATGCTGTGTTCCTTCCGTCTCTCTGCTTTCCTACTGTCTTCATCCAATCCTTCTTACTCCTTTCCATGGCAAGCTGTATGTAAGGTTTCACCGTTGTCAGTGGCTACCTCCCATCCTCTCA
>NC_029774.3:14477299-14478357 GCF_000817695.3 Arachis duranensis | reverse complement strand
ATTGCATATGCTCTGTCACAGCGCACGGCTATTCATCTGTCGGTTCTCAATCAGGTTGGAATAAAATCCAGTGATTCTTTTGCGTCTGTCACTAACGCCCAGCCTTCAGGAGTTTGAAGCTCGTCACAGTCATTCAACCATTGAATCCTACTCAGAATACCACAGACAAGGTTTAGACCTTCGAAGACTCTGATCTCACGGAATGGTTGGCTCTTTTGTCAGACGAGCACTCGGTTGTCAGGCGATCAACCATGCATCGTGCAATCAGGAATCCAAGATATATTCACTAGAGCCTTGATCGCTTGTAGAACAAGAGTGGTTGTCAGTCACCTTGTTCATGGGTGAGAATGATGATGAGTGTCACAGATCATCACATTCATCAAGTTGAAGAACGAGTGATATCTTAGAACAAGAACAAGCGGAATTGAATGGAAGAACAATAGTAATTGCATTAATACTCGAGGTACAACAGAGCTCCATACCTTAATATATGGTGTGTAGAAACTCCACCGTTGAAAATACATAAGAACAAGGTCTAGGCATGGAGCCGAATGGCCATTCCTCCCAAATAACATGAAACAATCGAAAAAGGGTTCAAAGACCTGATTCCAAGATCAAAAGATGAAAATACAATAGCAAAAGGTCCTATTTGTAGAGAACTAGTAGCCTAGGGTTTACAAAGATGAGTAAATTACATAAAAAATCTACTTCCGGGCCCACTTGGTGTGTGCTTGGGCTGAGCATTGAAGCATTTTCGTGTAGAGATTTCTCTTGGAGTTAAACGCCAGCTTTGGTGCTAGTTTGGGCGTTTAACTCCCATCCTTGTGCCAGTTCCGGCGTTTAACGCTGAGAATTCTGATGGTGACTTTGAACGCCGATTTGGGCCATCAAATCTTGGGCAAAGTATGGACTATCATATATTGCTGGAAAGCCCCGGATGTCTACTTTCCAACGCCGTTGAGATCGCGCCAATTGGTCTTCTGTAGCTCCAGAAAATCCACTTCGAATGCAGGGAGGTCAGAATCCAACAGCATCTGCAGTCCTTTTCAGTCTCTGAA
>NC_029774.3:14435425-14477267 GCF_000817695.3 Arachis duranensis | reverse complement strand
TGCAGTCCTTTTTCAGCATCTGAATCAGATTTTTGCTCAGGTCCCTCAATTTCAGCCAGAAAATACCTGAAATCACAGAAAAACACACAAACTCATAGTAAAGTCCAGAAAAGTGAATTTTAACTAAAAACTAATAAAAATATACTAAAAACTAACTAAATCATACTAAAAACACACTAAAAACAATGCCAAGATAAAAATACAATAGCAAAAGGTCCTATTTATAGAGAACTAGTAGCTTAGGGTTTACAAAAATGAGTAAATGACGTAAAAATCCACTTCCGGACCCACTTGGTGTGTGCTTGGGCTGAGCATTGAAGCTTTCATGTGTAGAGACTTTTCTTGGAGTTAAACGCCAGCTTTTATACCAGTTTGGGCGTTTAACTCCCACTTCTGTGCCAGTTCTGGCGTTAAACGCCGGGCAGTCTTGAGCTGATTTGAAACGCCAGTTTGGGCCATCAAATATCGAGCAAAGTATGGACTATTATATATTTCTGGAAAGCCCAGGATGTCTACTTTCCAACGCAATTGAGAGCGCGCCAATTGGGCTTCTGTAGCTCCAGAAAATCCACTTCGAGTGCAGGGAGGTTAGAATCCAACAGCATCTGCAGTCCTTTTTCAGCATCTGAATCAGATTTTTGCTCAGGTCCCTCAATTTCAGCCAGAAAATACCTGAAATCACAGAAAAACACACAAACTCATAGTAAAGTCCAGAAAAGTGAATTTTAAATAAAAACTAATAAAAATATAATAAAAACTAACTAAAACATACTAAAAACAATGCCAAAAAGCGTATAAATTATCCGCTCATCAATCTTCTTTTTTCTTGGATTCTTTATCTCGGTAGGCAGAACTGAACCTCGAGGCTTCCCCAAGTCGAGAATTCTCCTCCATGTTGATGTACTTCTGCGCCCATTCTTGTACTTTGTCTAGGGATGCCGGGTACCTTTTTGATATAGATTGGCTAAATGGTCCTTCTCGTAGGCCATTTATGAGGCCCATGATGGCAGCTTCTGTTGGTAGACTTTGTATGTCCATGCATGTTTTGTTGAATCTTTTCATGTAGTTACGAAGACTCTCCCAATCTCCTTGTTTAATCCCTAGTAGGCTGGGGGCGTGTTTAGCCTTATCTTTTTGTATGGAAAATCTGGCCAGGAATTTTTTAGCCAGGTCATTGAAGCTCGAGATGGACTTTGGAGGTAGGCTGTCAAACCATCTAATAGCTATCTTGGTAAGAGTTGTTGGAAAGGCTTTGCAGCGAACTGCATCCGAGGCATCAGTGAGGTACATTCTACTTCTGAAATTGCTGAGGTGATGGTTGGGGTCTGAAGTGCCATCGTACAGAGTCATATTCGGAAGTTTGAAGTCTTTTGGGATTTTGGTCTTCATGATTTCCTTGGTGAATGGATCTTGATCCTTGCGAGAGCTATCCTCTGAAGTGGATCGAGTAGCTTTGGTTTTGAGATCGGCTTCGAGTTTTAGAAGCTTATCTTCTAATTCCCGGCGTCGCCTTATCTCCCGATGTAGATTATTTCTTTTTTGCGTTGATATTGGGCTTCTTTCTCGAGTTGTTTTAATCGGTCTTGAAGCACCTCTATGGCTCCAGCGTTTGGAGAATTCTTTTCGTTGTTAAGTTGGGGAGTATCCTTTGGTGTAGTGTCCACATTTTTGTGCGGCATTCTATCCTCTAGATCTGAGTCGTGGTCGTTGTCATGGTCGTCCGCCATGGTGTTGGGATGACTTCCAGGTTCCCCGGCAACGGCGCCAATGTTCCGAGGGTTACCTGAAACTGTAGGTCGATCTCGGTCGAGATCTTCTGTGTTGATCGGAGCCGACGTGTCCGACAGGTGTATAGCTGCCGGAGCGGGTGTGTCCGACTTGTGGGACTGAAAGTGCTGCTGATCCTTCGTCCCCGGAGGGTGGGGGTACCTGCAAGGGACTCTGATGCTTAAGTTAGCAAGGGTATTAAGCAGGTATTGAGTAGAATCAGAGTATGAGTTACACTTGGGTGCTCTAGTGTATTTATAATGGTGAGATGTGGCCTTCTGTGGATAAGATAAGTTAGTTATCTTATCTTATCTTTATCTTATCTTTAAGTGAGGTCATCTTATCTTTAAAGGAACCGCCCTTCTCTCTGTAGGCTTGGGCTGCCTTAGGATTTGGGGCGTGTTCCTCTATTTGGGCCCTTCTTTGGGCTTTCTTGGGGACTTGACCGAGCTCTTTGGGAAGAGGTCGGGTTGTCCTGACCTGAAGAGGTCGGTCGCTTTGTCTGTCGAACATCCCGGATCGGACAACTCGGCCCAGGTTATGAACATTATTGATGATCTGAAAAATCATAAAATTGATTCTTGAAGCAAGAAAAAGCAGTGAAGAACAAAGCTTGCGAAAAAAAGTGGTGAAAAATTTTTTTAAGAAAAAGCAAGCAGAAAAAGCCAATAGCCCTTAAAGCCAAAAGGTCAGGGTAAAAAGGATCCAAGGCTTTGAGCATCAATGGATAGGAGGGCCCAAGGAAATAAAATCCAGGCCTAAGCGGCTAAATCAAGCTGTCTTTAACCATGTGCTTGTGGCATGCAGGTCCAAGTGAAAAGCTTGAGATTGAGTGGTTAAAGTCATGATCCAAAGCAAAAAGAGTGTGCTTAAGAGCTCTGGACACCTCTAACTGGGGACTTTAGCAAAGCTGAGTCACAATCTGAAAAGGTTCACCCAGTCATGTGTCTGTGGCATTTATGTATCCGGTGGTAATACTGGAAAACAAAGTGCTTAGGGCCACGGCCAAGACTCATAAAAGTGGCTATGTTCAAGAATCAACATACTTAACTAGAAAAATCAATAACACTATATGAACTCTGAGTTCCTATGGATGCCAATCATTCTAAACTTCTAAGGATAAAGTGAGATGCCAAAACTGTTCAGAAGCAAAAAGCTACAAGTCCCGCTCATCTAATTAGAACTAATATTCATTGATATTTTGGGATTTATAGTATATTCTCTTCTTTTTATCCTATTTGATTTTCAGTTGCTTGGGGACAAGCAACAATTTAAGTTTGGTGTTGTGATGAGCGGATAATTTATACGCTTTTTGGCATTGTTTTTAGGTAGATTTTAGTAGGATCTAGCTACTTTTAGGGATGTTTTTATTAGTTTTTATGTAAAATTCACATTTCTAGACTTTACTATGAGTTTGTGTGTTTTTCTGTGATTTCAGGTATTTTCTGGCTGAAATTGAGGGACCTAAGCAAAAATCTGATTCAGATGCTGACAAAGGACTGCTGATGCTATTAGATTCTAACCTCCCTGCACTCAAAGTAGAATTTTTGGAGCTACAGGAGTCCAAATGGCGTGCTCTTAAATGCCTTGGAAAGTAGACATCCAGGGCTTTCCAACAATATATAATAGTATATACTTTATTCGAGTTTAGACGACGCAAACTGGCGTTCAATAACAGTTCCATGCTGCATTCTAGAGGAAAACGCCAGAAACACGTCACAAACCAGAGTTAAACGCCAAAAATACGTTACAACTAGGCGTTTGACCCCAAGAGAAGCCTCTGCACGTGTAAGGCTCAAGATCAATTCAAGCACACACCAAAGTGGGACCCGGAAGTGGATTTCTGCACTTAGACTTATTTCTGTAAACCCTAGTAACTACTTTAGTATAAATAGAACATTTTACTATTGTATTGAGAGTCTTTTGACCAGGTCTTTTTTCCCTATCTTTGGATTATCTTTTGATCCTTTGATCACATTTGGGGAGGCTAGCCATTCGGCCATGCCTAGACCTTGTTCTTATGTATTTTCAACGGTGGAGTTTCTACACACCATAGATTAAGGTGTGGAGCTCTGCTGTTCCTCGAGTATTAATGCAATTACTATATTCGAAAACCATTATAACCATTAGAATCCGTCTGACTGAGATTTACAAGATGACCATAGCTTGCTTTATACCGACAATCTCCGTGGGATCGACCCTTACTCACGTAAGGTTTATTACTTGGACGACCCAGTGCACTTGCTGGTTAGTTGTGCAAAGTTGTGAAAAAGAGTGATATTACAATTGTGTGTACTAAGTTGTTGGCGCCATTGAGATCACAATTTCGTGCACCAGTGAGCTTATCGAAGCTCAAACATGGTTTATTTAATTTTTGAGCTCAATTTCAGGATCAAGTTAGGCTCACCAGCTCACGACTTCAGTTTATCGAATTATTAACCAGTCGAGCTAAAGCTAGCTAATGAGCTAGCTTGACTCACACTAAATGTAAACCCCGAGTAATTAGTGAATAATTAGCCAATAAATTAATTATTAATTCAAGAAAATTAGAAATTTTAATTGTATAGTTTAATGAGGTAGAATTAATTAAAACATGAATTTTGACACTAATTTTAAAAATTTTGGCCTAAACGGACCGAACCGAGCAAACCGGACCCAGAACAGGCCCAAAGGCCAACCCAACCAACATTATATGAAGAGCATTAGCTCTTCTCCTTCCCCAAGCAATGAAACACGTTGCTGGTTGCATGAGGAGGAGGAAAAAAATCCATAATCCTAACCTCTCATTCAAATCCCTATAACTTTTGATTTAGAGCTCCGATTGACGATCCGTCAGTGACCACGCGTTTGTGTTGGAATTCTCTACAAGACCCACTAAAAAAATTGTTAAGAAATTTGAGTTTTTTCACCCAGATCTTCTCATCTCAGTTTTGAAATTTAGGCTTTATAGTATTGAAGAATTGAGTAATTTTGATGATTTAGGTAAACTCTGGCAACAGAAAATTATCGAGTTGGCCCAATTGCTCATGGGTAATGGTAAGGAACTCATAATTCTTGTGAATCTTTTAATTATATGAGATTGGATAGTGAAATTAGTGGTTGTGTATGCAATTGTGTGAAATTAGGTTGTGTAAATGTGAATTGGAACAATAATGATGATGTTGGAGACTTGAGCTCGAGTATTCAAAGCTGGAAACTCACTTGGTGAAGGTTTGGAGCTTGTGTATCGAGGGCTTGTGGTGTCTTGTGGCTTAGGGAGAAATCGGCCAAGGTATGGTTTCCGTTTCTCCTAAATAAAGTATAATGTCTCGTGAAAACTTAAGCTAGTGGACCTTAGGATAAGTTGAACTAGACGGAATTATTAAGGTTTAGTAAGTTTGATGATAATTGTTGATATATTGATGATGGTATTGCTTTGAATACGATTGGTATAGTTTTGTGTGTTAGTAATTGATGACTATGATGATTGAAGAGGATTGATGAATGATAATAAGTTGTGTTGATGATTTATGATGGTAATAATTAGTAATGATGATGGTTTGATTGATATTGAAATTGTGTAGTTTGGTTTGTAGATGAATTTGAAGCGAAAAATGGTAAGATTGAGTTTGGACATGTTGTGGAAATGGTAGGAAATGGTGTTGAGTATATTGGAACTGATTTGAGTGTAATAATCATGGTTTGAATTGAGAATTTAGAAAGGGTAAAGGTTTTGCTGTTTTTGGTAAAAGTAAAATTTTGACCAAATTTTGCGAGTCATAACTCGACTTCCGGACCCTCAAATTTTGTCAAGCTTGTTTTCAAATGAAAATTGGATCCGTGAGGTTTATACCGTTTGAAGAACAGATGAAAAATATTTTAAAACGAAAGAGTTATGCGCGTTTGAAGTGTGGTGTACGAAAAGTGAAATATGCAACTTTGCTGTTTTTGGAAGGAAAAGGAGGCATGCGTATGCGAACCATCATACGCAAAGTGAAAAATATTATTTTGGGCTTTGACTTGGCAAGGATCGTGGTGGTTTACTGCTTGCCCAGTATCGAAATGTCTGTGAGGATCATGGTGGTTTACCGCTCACAGAAGGTGGGAATCGTAGTTGTTTACTGCCCATGTGTGTGTTGTTTTTCCCAATTGAAGATTTTGCGAGGTTCGTGGTGATGTACTGCTCGCAATGGTGGGGTTCATGGTGGTGTACCGCCCGCTAGGTGGGGTTCGTGGTGGTGTACCGCCCACCGGTTTTCAAGAGGACGATATCCGAGTTTGCTACCGGATGTGTCGGGTTCTGGCAAAGTAACCGACACGTGAGCTCACGGCCAGTAGGAAAGGCATACATCATATGCATTTATATGTCTTGTTTGATTTTGTACTACTTTGGTTTGCTTATCTGCTATATTTGTTACCTGTTGTGTTTGTACTCTACTTGTATTTGCTTTGTTTGTATTGTTTGTCTCTACACCGGAGTTTTGGAGGAAGGCGAGAAACTGAGGGAATAAGATAGAATTAACTTAGAACTGAGTTGGGATTAAGAACCTTAGACAATTCACCTTGTATTATGGTTTTAAATTTTAACTCTAAACTTTAAATCTGAGTGTTAGAAGTTATAGGATCGCCTCTGGCTTTTACGGGACATTATATGTTCGTTATGTGGGTACCGTTACCATGATGAAAACCTCCGATTCTCACCCCATACATATTGTGTGGTTTTCAGATGCAGGACATGAGACACCTCGCTGAGGCATACTAGAAGCTTTCTGTAGCGAAGAACTCTACCCGTTTGGGGTTTCATTTTGGTTTTAAATGCATATATACATAGTTATATATAACACAAAAGTCTAACTCAAACTCCAAAATAAACCCCTATTTCTCCACTCTAAGAGGGAGAAAACATAATATATACAAGGTGAATATTTTATTTACATATATATACATAAACAAAATACAAATACAAAGTCCCAAAAGAGTTCTTCGCTTCTAAAGAGTCTTCAGAATACTCAGTGAGGTGCCTCTAACCTGCATCTGAAAAATAACAATATATGTATGGAATGAGAATAGGGGGTTCTCAGTATGGTAAAGGTGCCCGCATAGTTAATATAAAAGGCCTAGGAAAAGCCAAAGGCATTCCTAGAACTTCGACATTCAGAAAATCAAATGTAAAATCAATACTAAAATATAAAATTTGGTACTCTACCCAAAGGATTCCCATTTCTAAATTAACTCTTCACCTCTTTTCTTCCCAGACCTCCTAATCACTGGTAGAACTACCCTCAACTTCACATCTGCCAACATGAGAGATCTCTCAGTTGCAAAAACACTCAAGACAAACAAAGAAAACACAGATAGGATACATTTACAACAAGTAGGACAAATAGTAGATAAGCATGGATAATCAATTAGGCAAACCAATGTAATGCACACTCAAGCAAAACATACAAATGCATATGATGTATGTCTGTCCTATGACTGATGATATCATCTGTTGGTTATACAGCTAAACTCGATGTAACACCAATATTAGAATGTCACGCTTTTGGCTGTGCCACTCTGATAGATTGGATGTTACGACAACTTTAAACATATTTAATACTAAAATAGGAACTTGTTTAAAAATTAAAACGTGAAATCTTTCAATACAAACTTTTTAGTTTGAAAAACATAAGTACATACATACAAACCAGATACAATACTCAGAATTATATATATACAAAACAATATCTTACAATCATTCATATCACAAATTCTTATCCCTCATAAAAAATTGGCAAAGATAAAGGCGAGGGAAAAATAATAATAGCTAAAATAATACAAAGATATCGAATAAACAGAAAATGAAATAAACTCTTCTAAACTTCGTCGCCCATATCCTGAAAAGGAAAAACCTATAGGGGAGTGAGAACATCGTCCTCGCTAGTTCTCACTATAGGACTACAGAAATTGCTATAATAAGATACGTAAATAAAACTATTTTTAAAGTACAGTGATCATTGCTTGTCTTACGTGTCTTTTTGAAAACCCAAGAGTTAACATCCAAAAACCCATTTCAAAAAAGAAATCAGCTAATTATCCAAAATTTAGAAAACCTTTTCCTCTGTTATAAAAATCTTAAAATCTTTTCTAGACAGTATAAATGATCAACCTGTTCCAACCATAGGTTCATTAAGTCTATGTTGAACAAGTTTGATTTTTCATACTTTACTAAGACATAAACATAAAAGAAGTTACCTAAGCTGTATAAATATCATCCTGTTCCAAGTATAGGTTCATTAAGTTTATGCTAAACCAGGTAGATATTTTATACAAAACAAGACCTCAAACATACCATCCACGGCCTCAAGCCCATCCAAAATCAAACATAGCCCCTGGCCCAAACACAATCATAATTAATGTAGTTCAAGCACAATCAAGAGCAATTACAACAAGTATAACAATTAGTAGTTAACATAAGTATTCACATAGGCAAACCAATTACAATATGCACACCTAAACAATGTCACATAGATGCATATGATGAATGTCTGTCCTACTGGCTATGATATCACATTGTCGGTTCAACTACCAACCCGACACATTCCCATGGGAATGTCGCCTTTTGGTCACGAATATAAATGGGATCCCCCACGAATATAGTGCTGGACACACTACCCACAGATCTAGTGTCGAGCACACTCTTGTGATACGAAAGGATGTGAGCGGGATACTCTGCCTCCGACCTCACATCTACATGTAAGCAGGATTAACTAACCGTCCTTATGCCGGCGCCGCAACCTCAACAAGCGGGATTAACCAACCGTCCATGCCAGGAGCAAGCGACTTATCACCAATATTAGGAATATACACAATCAATCAGGTTTGAAATCTTATTTCAAAAATCATTCTTGGCCCATTTACTTACAAATAACAAACGTATTCAAGAACCACTTATTCTCAAATCAATTTCCTATCGAAACAGAGCCACTTTCCGCAACATCTTTCCAAATCTCGCAAACGACTTTAAAATTATGCCAAATTCAAAATCTCTTCTAAAAGACTCAAAATTATTCATTATAAATCAGGATTTGGTCATAAAATTCCTCAACAAAGTCTTAAGACTTTAGGGGAGAATAACCTAACTCATTTTCTTAAATTAATTGAAAACCTCTAAAATTTAGTTTCTTGATTTGAATAAATAAAATAGAATTTAAACCAAAACCAAGTCATATATCCAAATATTCCGAACCAATTTCAAATCCAAGTTACTCATACCAAAACCAAAACCAAATCATTTAAACCGAAAACCAATTTCAATTTCATTCTTAAATCTAAAGCGTTTCCAAAGGCTCGAAAATTGTTTTAGTTTTGCTAAATCAAAATTTGAAAGAATACTTCAAACTTTTCCTAAAACGTCGAAAAGTGAAATTAGTCAATCGAAATTCAAGTTTCTTTTAAATTCACTAAAACTCCTCCAAATCTACTTACTTAGTCAAATTCCAAAGCATAAGTATTTTTATCTTTAAATAGATTTTAAAACATAATTCTTTTCTTAAATAAATTACATTCAAAATATAATAATTTTCTTAATAAAATAAGTTCAAACATAATGCATTTATCAGTAATTCAATTTAAAGCATAATTCATTATTTAAAAAAATTAGGATTTTGATTTGGAAATTTTAGATTTAATTTGAGTAGGGTAATTTTAATAAAATTGGGGGCATAGAATATTAATTTTAAATCTAAATTAAATTTCTAAAAATTGCTTTAAAATATTATTTGTTGTATTAAAATAGTAATTGATTCTCAATAAATTACTTTAATTGAAAATACATAGTAATATAATTAATTTTCTTTATCCTTAAAACTTAAAGTATTAAATTATATAAATATAAATTATTTAAATCAATTTAATATAAAATTCTTATTAATTCATAACTATCAATTTTATATTTTAAATGTAAAAAATAGTTCAATAATTATAAAATTATATATAATTCTAATTTAAATAGCCAAACCTCATTATTTCCGAATTTTTAAAATTTTAAATTGTAAATATGAAAATAATCCATAATTATAGAGTTTGGATAAAAACTTTAATTTATTTCAAATCCAATTAATTAAAGCTGCCTTTAATTATTTTCAATAAAATAATTTCTGAAATTAAAACTGTAAATAAATATATGATTTAAAATTAGTTCAAAATAGGACTTTTCAAAAGTTTTGAATCTTTAATTACTCAATTAGAGTGTTTATTTAAAAATAATTTGTAAGCTGATAATTAAATAGTATTTTTATAAATATTATTATTGAATTAAATTTGGTTTTAAAATTATTACTCTACTCTCCCTAATTTTATTAAAATTACCAAATCACCCCAAACCCAACTACAAAAGCCATAACCCTAATTTTTATCCTAAATCTAACTGCCATACCCCCTTCCCTTTCTTCCTCGACACACACAAGACACGCATGCAGCCACAATAAGAATGAAATAAACGGAAAGAGAGAGATCTGGGTGAGCAGAGGGAAAGAAGGAGAAGGAAGGGGACCGCGCCGGCGGCAATGAGCCTCGTCGCCGCCGTCGCGCCGCATGGCCTCATCACCGCCATCGCGCCACTGCTGAGCTGATTCATTCCGTCGCTTCTGCCACTATCTTCTCCATGCGCCATCGTTGAAGTCACTAGAGGTGAGAGAGAGAGAATCGCGAAGAGAGGGAAGGTTATGCTACTGCTGCTGGAAGGGAGGGTATTCATCGACGTCGATGACGTTGCTGTTGCTGGAGGACGTCGCCGAGGAAGGGAGCTGCCGCTGAAGACCCGCCACCGTTCAGCCTCGTCTTGCCCGCGTCTGGTCTGCCGTAGGGGGAGGAAGGGCGACCGAGACAGAATGCCATTGAGGAAGGGAAGACGTTGTTGTCGTGTTTCCTGGTCGCCGGTGATGGAGTTGCATGCCGTCAACCCTATCACTACAAGAAAATAAGCTTTCTGCCACGCTTAAAAAGCGTACCGATAAGTGCAAAAAATCGTGCCGATTGCTTTTTGCCACGCTTTTTGAGCTATCGGCACGCTTTTGAAAGGGTCACATCCGCCAGCGTGCCGGTTGCTCTATCACCACGCTTTTGTGGATCTATCGGCACTCTTTTTTTGTTAGCACGATTTCATCTCTTGCCACGCTTAAAAAGCGTGGCCATAGGTCTTAATTTATAGGTACGCTTAAAAAGCGTACCAAAAAGTACACATATCACCACGCTTTTAAAACGTCCCAGAATGTGTTTTGGATACTCTTTAAAAGCGTGTCGATAGGGAAAAATATGGCTACACTTTTTTTAAGCATGGCAATAGCCAGTGATACGGCCACACTTTAAAAACGTGGCAATAGCCTTATAAAATTTAAAGAAAAAGGATACCTTCACCGCTGCAAAATATAAATTTTCAATCTTTTTTTATTACCAAACCTACAAATATAGTATGCAATTTTTTGTACAAGATATATCAAACAATAATTAGTGATATATAATTTTTGCGATAATTGTTTTATACATTAAAAAACTAGTACTCAATACAAAATAAATCTCGTCGAGTTCCAAAACTAAAAACTGAAAAAAAAATACAGAAACAATACAACTTAAATTCTATTTCCTTTGTTGTTCCTCCTTCCTCTAGCCCTTTTAAACTTCCTTCCCTTAGATCATACATAATTATTTCTGGAACATTTGTGAACTTTTTTACCTACAAAAGATAATTCCTTGAGCTAAACATTAGTAGTACTACACTAAATTGCAAATTGTAATGTAATATTAGCAAGTCACCATATTAACAAAAATATAAAACTAGAATTAGCAAGTCACCATATTAACAAAAATATAAAACTAGAATTAGCAAGTCACCATATTAACAAAAATATAAAACTAGAATTAGCAAGTCACCATATTAACAGGAAAAAGAAATGAATTGTAGTCAGATTTGGTTAAAAAAATAAAAAGTTGAGAAACAATCATTTCAAAGAACCATAGCATCAAGAACTCAACATGAATAGTAGGGAATTAGCACAAATTAGATTTCACCTGCTCAAGAAAGTGCAAAGCACAAAGTCCAGCCATCTGATTGAAAGAGATGTCAACTGCAATATTTTTCACCGTGCATTTTACAACTTGGACATGCAGTCCATCATCCAAACATCAAAATCAACTCTAGTAAAATTGAGAGGTTGCGATATTATAGTTTGTTTTTAAAAAAATCAAGATAGCATTTGAAATACAAACATTAACTTCAACCATGCAGCCAATAAGCCCCCACCCAAACCATCAATCACTCCTCATCCAATCCAAATGCTTGCGAAAGAGAACCATGCAGGAAAAGCAGTCACATGATACAAGAAAAAAATAATAATTGGAAGGAAAAACTTATAAAATAGAGCAGTGCCAAATTTGAAGAAACAATGATCATGAGTTAAGACTACAACTGAGGTGAATTCTGATGGACAAGACATGCAGAAAACTTCTCTCACAATTCACCATCAAAATCAAATTGTAACTCCAATAGTGAGTTCCTTTACTTTATATTACAATGAAGTGAAGCCTTCATCATTAGTGAACCAACACAGAACAAAGCAAGCCATTGATGGCTGAGATGCTAAGTCAAGGATAGGAGAGAAGGAAGTCCTTGTTATGGTTTCAAATGTCATAACATGTATGATATCAATATTTTGACAAATTCAAATTCAGCACTTACGTTTGATGCAGAAAATTTAGATCACTAACCATTCAACCATGCAGAGAGGAACATAAAAGAATGTACATTGAGCTGAGATGGCACCCAAAAACCAAAAACTAATGGCCTTCTGATTTAAAAAAAAAAAAAGACAACTATATAGTCACAGAATTTTCCCTCCATGAAAACTCCCATTGTGTCCTCTCACTTACCTCAATAGAGGTGATCAGGTTTTCTGAACCTTTCAAGGAAAAGCCATTCGAATAAATAAACAAATAAAGGTGAAATATGACAGCAATTTTCATAATACTCACGGTTGCAGCATCCAATAGCTTTGTCTCTGAAATTTTTCATTTTTTTCACCATGGGCATAGTAGCAATGCAACACGTCAACACTTCCCACCTAAATTTGATTGAAAAATACCACAACCCCTGCATCATATAATTATTTGAGGATAAAAGAAGACTTGATTATAGACAAACTCCGAACTCAAGAAACTTTAAAGCTTACCTTCAATTTTTCATGAGCTTCTTTTACAGTTTTTCCATGTTTTTTCTTTCTCCAATTATGCCCATCCTTTCTGAAGTATCTCAAAACCGTTCGATCAAATAGAAATAGTGAACCACCTGCAATAATTAAATGCAAGTCATGAAGTAACGTCTTAAAGATCATTTAGCAAAAACTATGAACCTAGAGATGAACTGAAATCATAAACCCTAAACAAAGCAAAATTTTATGCTAAACAACAAAACACTATTAATAATTCCAAATACCATGTGAACTAATAAAGTTATGCAACATGAATACATATGCTCTTTTGCTACCATACTTGAGGGAGAAATTATTTACCAAATTTACTGAAGTGCCATAATCATTGTAGTGAAATTTACAGGATCTATTAGAACACTAGAACATGAATACCTTAACTTCAGATATATTTTTTGGATAGAAGACTTTAACTTCAGATAGTGAGCAACTAAAAATATCTTTACGGTAGAAACTAATTCAACTACATGAATAACATGAGGACTATAGTGAAGGTCAGAAAAATACTACATAAAACAATAATCAACCGCCTTAATATTCAAAAGTTCTGATAATAAAAAATAAAATCCCCACTCATAAGTTCTAATAATCAAAATCATCACTTTTACCCTAGTCAGAAGTTCTGATTATCAAAATCCTTATTCTCTAATCAGAATATCAATTCATCATAATAATTAATTATTTACCTGAGAAGAGAAGAAGAGGACGATCGAAGAAGAGAGCAGAGAAGAAGTGGCGAAGCTAACAGAGATGAAGAAGGTGACCAGACCAAGCAGAAAAGCATCAGTAGTCACCGAGAAGCTGGTATCTCTGAGGATCAGTCATCACTCGTCCATCATCAACCGAGGAGTTCCGCTGAGGGCCGAGGTGTCTCTGAGGCTGGTGTGTGGTGACAGTTGCTGGTCAGGGTGGCGTCGTGCGTGAGGGGAGGAAAGTGCGTGGCTAGGAGAGAGGGTTAGGCTCCATGGATGGGTTGGGAAATGGGGTTAGGAAGAAGGCTCCATGGAAGGGTCACGCGTGAAGAGAACGAGGGTTAGGGCTCGATGGTTAGGGTTATGAACGAATGTGGAATTTAGGGGAGGGGGATTGGGAAATTTTGGGAGGAAAGGAAATTGGAGTCAAAACGGCGTAGTTTAGGAGGGGTTTCTTAAAAAAAATTAAAAAACTGTAATAATAGGGGAGGAAACTCTATTGGCACATTTTTGTACGGTGCCAGATTAAATAGAGGATAGCCACGCTTTTCAAGCGCGCCTGTTTCTCTTTATGGCCACGCTTTTTAAACGTGGCAAAAAAATGTGGCCAAATATCAAATCAGTGTCCACTCTCATAAAAGTGTACCGATTTCTTTCTATGGTTACGCTTTTCAAGCGTGGCAATAAGAAAGCTTGGCCAAATTTTAAATAAGTGGCCATCCTCGTAAAAGCGTGCCGATTTCTCTTTATGGCCACGCTTTTCAAGCGTGACAAAAAATGTGGCCAAATCACGAATCAGTGGCCACCCTTGCAAAAGCGTGCCCATAGACTATTTTTGGGCATGCTTTAAAAGCGTGGCAAGAAAAAAGTGTGCTGACAGGCCTTTTTTCTTGTAGTGTATGGGCCGTTCTGACCGTCGCTGACAGAATCCACCAGAGTTGTTTGAGGGGTTGATGCCGCTCAGTTGTCTCGGTTCCTTTTTAGTGCAGTAAGTTGTTCTCCTTTGAAACCCTTGTAGTCGTTGTTCAGCTATATGTTACTGAGGATTTTGCAACATTACTTGCCATAGGGTTGAGTATTGGTGCTTGCATGTCGTGTTTAAAGTCGCTGTTGTTGCTTCGGAAATGGTCAGACGCTGTGGCTGTTGCACGACGCAAGGAAAAAAGGGGTTTTAACATGTTTGGGTTTTGTGAGTTTCGACGAGATGAGGTAGGGGATTTATTTTAAAAATTAATTATTTTAATTTACGAATGCCGTTGAAGTTTAGTGAGTAACTGCAAATAATTTATAAATATCTTGTTTAATTAATTGATGAAAATTGGCGAAATTGAGATTGATGGTAATTGTGAATATGATTGAATGTGATGAAATTGTGTTGAGATTGATTTGTGGCTGTGTTTGAGGATGATGATTGTTATTGGTTTTCTTATTATTTTAGAAATGCTGAAAATTCCGATTTTAGTTGATTATGTCAAGTTGGTTACTATTGAATTGTTTATTTGATGACACTATGATGGTTATTGATATTGATTTATAACTAACTAGGTTTGGATTTGAAAAGGGTTAAAGGATTTAAAGTTTGATTACTAAATCAATTTTCTTGAAATTGAAATTTTAAAGATAAAATAGTTAGTTTTGAAAATGAACTAGTAATTTGATAGTGGAAGAAATTGTGAGGTTAAAGGCTGATTTTTGGGAAATTAATTATAACTTTTGATGTTATACTGGGCTACTTTCAAAGAATGGTTTATGGAAATTCTGAATGTTATTTGATGAAAGAATGAGAGTCGTTAAACTGGTTTATGATGAATTGTTTATTAAGAATCTATTGTTATGATAATTGCTGATGTAAAGGGCTGATGATTTGTTGAGAAAAGAGGAAACCCGTAAAGGTGGCTAAGCCCGGGTTTTAGGCGAAGTGCTTCCAAAATTTTTATAAAATTTGAGACTTAATTTGAAATGCTATTTTAAAAGATTTGGTTTTGGAAAGTAAAATTATTTGAGACTTATTTAGTTGGGAAAAGATTTATTCTATTTTGAATTTGATTTATTAAGAAAAGTATAATATTTTAAATTCTATCTTTTGGGAAGGGAGTTTGGTTTAAGTAATGATTTGAGTTAAGTTTATTAAGGGAAGGAATCTTTACCATAGAAGAGCAGAGGCTAAGGATAAAGAAAAAGCTTTAAGAGATTGTCTGCCACAAGAGAGCAAATGCGACTTTGTTTAGGCCTTAATGCCAAATGTATAGTGGGGACGCCCACACACTTAGAACTGTTTTTCAGATGTAAGCACATCAAAAGTCACACTGTATGCGGCGTAGCCATAAGACTTATAAGCACACAGTATGCATCTGGAAAGCTATATCTAGGACTCGTGCTCAGGTAATGTTAAGAGCGGGTAGGCAACCGACACATGGGCTCATGGCCTGCGTTAGGAATAGATATGCATCATATTCTTTGCACATTTGCATTTGATTGTGTTTGCTTATCTAGTTTCTCTATGATTGTGCTGTTTGTCTTATTGCAATTTGTTTGTGTGTTGATCTGTTTCTGTGCTATTAGTTGGTGTATTATTGAAGTGACTGAGAACTGAGGTTGTGATTGAGATTTGTTTTAAGTTCGAAAATTTAAAGAAGGTAATTAATTATATAAAGTAAAAGTAAAATGTATTTTCAAAGGTTTAACAAAATAGTTTTACTGAGTAAGTTAATTATTTACATTAAATTCATTACTTTTACGGCATTTTCATTCCTTACTGAGAATGTGTGGTTTGTTTTCACCCTAAAATCTTCCACCCTTTCAGTGACACAGGCTCAAAGACTCAGTTTGAAGCTGCGGGCAATTATTAGACTTATTTATGAGTTAAGTTTATGAGTTGAGTTGCTTTCATAGAATTTCCTCTCCTTTGTTGTTTAAGATTTTTTTTTTATACAGAGGGATAGGGATTGTATCTGAGTTTCATTTGAATTTTTTGTATAATATTTGTTATTATTAAAAATTATATGATTATTATTACTTGGTATTCTTTGATATATGATTTTAATTAATAGAAACAAATTTTCAGCATTTTCTTAAAAATAGAAACGCGTGATAAACCCCATTTGTAGGGTTTAGCTTGTGTTGAATTTAGAGGGTTTTGTCAACTTTTCTCCCATGTATCCAATGAAATAGCATGGTTTTGTAAATTCTCCTTTAATTGTGCTTAAGAGTGAAAATATGCTTTTTAGGTCTTAAAATAGCTGAATTTAATTCACCTTGATTCCATTAGATGCCTTGATGTGTTTGCTAAGTGATTTCAGGTTTAAGAGGCAAAGATTAGATTGAGGGAATGAAGAAAAAGCATGTAGAAATGGAGAACTCATGAAGAAATGAAGGAATCGTAAAGCTGTCAAGCCCGACCTTTTCGCACTTAATTGATCATAACTTGAGCTACAGAGGTCCAAATGAGACGGTTCCAGTTGCGTTGTAAAGATAACATCTGGGACTTCAAAATGATCTAAGATTTGCCATAGTTGCCACGCGTCTAGGAACGCGTACACGCACTGTACGCGTACGCGTCGATGTTGCACGTGACTCACTAAAGTGCAACTCGTGGCCAGCAATTTCTGAAGTATTTTGGGCCCAATCCAACTCATTTTTGATGCTATTTAACCCAAGGATTGAAGAGGAATGGGACACTTAGACACTTAGTTAGTTTTTAATTTAGTTTTATCAAGCTTTTAGTTAGTTTCTAGAGAGAGAAGCTCTCTCTTCTCTCTAGGATTAGGATTAGGTTTAGGTTTAGGTTAATCTCTTCTTAGATCTAGGTTTAATTCATGCTTTGATTTACTTTTCCTTTACAATTTCTTGTTCCTATACTCTTCCTCTCTCTAATTTTATATTTCATTCTTGTAATTGTTTACTTTGTTGTTGATGCACTCTTTCTTTTTCTATTTTCCTTTATTGCAATTTGAGGTAATTCATGTAGATCTTGTTTTCTTTAGTTTTTGTTGTTAATTCTTTGCAATTAGTTGTTGTTAGATTTTGTTCTTGTTGTTGATTTACTATGCTTTCCTTTTGTGCCTTCCAAGTGTTTGATAAAATGCTTGGAGGAGTGTTATAGTAGAATTTTATGTTCTTGGCTTGGAGAGGTAACTTAGGAACTCTTGAGTTACTAATGTCCAAGTAATTGATGATTGGAAGCCATTAACTCTAGGCCTCTCTAATTGAATTAGTAGAGAGTTATGACTTATGGACTTGGATTGATATAACTCATTTGACTTTCCTTTACTACTAGTTAAAGGATGATTTAATGGGATTGATCCTTGCCAATTCTCATGTTGTGGTTAGTGATTAGGATAGAGATCCTTGACCACCAAACCTTGCCAAGACTGTTTTGTCATTTAAATTTCATTGCCATTTAATTTTCTTGTCTCTTATCCAAAACCCCAAAATATACAACTCATAACCAATAACAAGAACACTTTATTGCAATTCCTAGGGAGAACGACCCGAGGTTTGAATACTTCGATTATTAATTTTAAGGGTTTGTACTTAGTGACAACCAAATTTTTGTATGAAAGGATTATTGTTGGTTTAGAAACTATACTTGCAATGAGATTTCATTTGTAAAATTCTATACCATCAATTTTCCATTCATCAACGCGATATCGAACTAAAGGCTCAATATTAAATAATTAATAAGAAAAACAGGTTAGTAACTCCTTACTTTTGGTACGATCATGATCTGCTAAAGGTTAGGGTTTTACAATAGCAATTCCAATTACAAAAATAAGTTTTTAGAAAAATCCCCTACCTCAAAAAGTCAAAACAACAAACCAAACGCATCATAGAAAAACTTTTCTCTCGGCCTGCGGTCAGCGGAAGCTACAACCTTAACTCAAACCATATTAGCAGCAATCACATCAACATTAAAGCAACTTGCAACATTTAGACACAGCCCTATGTTACCAAAACATCAAAGTTTATAACCAAATATAACAGAATACTAACGCGGGGGTTTTTGAAACATAAACACTTACTGTAATAACAAAACGAAGAAACTGAAACCCCGATTTCACCCGTAGCAGATCCGGCAACTATCTCGAGCGACAGTGGCGACCAAAACATCGGTGATGGCGACTGTAATAAACATGCAGTGATGATAAAGCTCCCGGAAACTCAAAAGAAATGAAAACCAACTCAAAACCCTTACCGGCAGGGGATCTCAGCGGCGGTGGCTGGGCGCGAGTCCCCCACTCTCTCTCTCTTTCTCTCTCTCTGACTCCGCCATGGGTGACGACGACTCTAATTCCATAACGAGGATGACGATGGCGCGGGTACAGCAGCGATGGCAACGAGCTTCGCGGCAAAGGCGGCGACAGCAACATGAGCCCTCCGAAGACGACGGCGGACACAAGGCAGTGGCTTCTTCACCTCTCTTGCATGCGCTCTTTCCTTTCTGTTCTCTGTTACTGCCAGCAGCGGTGGTAGCAAGCAGCTTGGCGACGACGACAGCACGATGATGATGGCACAGGGACGGCGGCGTGGCTCCCTTTCCTCTCTTCCCTTTCTTTCCTTTTCTGCGGCTCCCCTTTCCTCTCTTCCCTTTCTTTCTTTCTTTCTTTCTCTGACTGTGGGTATGGAGCTAGGGTTTAGATTGGGGAGTGTGTGTGTGAGAGAGTGTTATGTTGTGTGAGTGTGTGGGGGTTGGGTAGCTAGAGTTAGGGTTAGGTAAAAAATTAGGGTTTTGGTTTGGGAATTTTGGGTTTAATTTGAATAGGATAATTTTAATAAAATTGGGGCATAGAGTATTAATTTGAAATTTAAATTAAATTTCTAAAAATTACTTTAAAATATTATTTGTTGTATTAAAATACTAATTAATTCTCAATCAATTACTCTAATTGAAAATTCATGGTAATATAATTAATTTTCTTTATCCTTAAAACTTAAAGTATTAAATTATATAAATATAAATTATTTAAATCAATTTAATATAAAATGCTTATTAATTTATAACTACCAATTTTATATTTTAAATATAAAAAATAGCTCAATAATTGTAAAATTATGTATAATTCTAATTTAAATAACCAAACCTCATTATTTTGAAATTTTTTAAATTTTAAATTGTAAATAGAAAAATAATCCATAATTATAGAGTTTGGATAAAAACCTTAATTTATTTTAAATTCAATTAATCAAAACTGCCTTTAATTATTTTCAATAAAATAATTTCTTAAATTAAAACTATAAATAAATATATGATTTGAAATTAGATCAAAATAGGACTTTTCAAAAGTTATGGGTCTTACATCCGACATGTCCTAGTAGCTAACCATGGATAGAAACACCGCATCGCGGAGCAAATGGGACTCAGCCACAACCCCTTGCTACTACCCATTTAATCCAGAGCAAGTGGATTGAACTATCTACTACTACTGCGTACTATCTAGGCGGGTGTTTACGAACTTAATTTAGAGCAAGTGGAATAAACCACTACTATTGTTACTACCCAGGCGCCTCAATCACTGACCCAGAACAAGTGGAACGAACTAATACTACTGCTACTGTCCAGGTATCTCATTCAACAATTCTCTCATGTTCAGTCAAAATTTCATATTTGAACTCAGTTCTCAATATTCTTCTTTCTCATAACCGACCTCATCATCAATCATATCTTATTTCAATCGCATTTCATTATTATTATTATCATTATCTTTATCAATTACTTCTCATTCAACTTTATCGACATCTCATTACTCAATTATCACTTTGCAAAATCATCTCAATATTTCTTTAACTCATTTAACCTATTCACCCTTGTTCTAAAGCTTAGAATTTTGCTAACGGACTCAAAACATGTGTTAAAGAGGTTTGGAAAGTTAGTGAACAGGTTTAAAACTCGAAAATGCAACTTTTTCAAAATAGTGTAGTCATGCGTATGCATGCCACCCCCTGCGTATGCACGGGTGTATTTTTGACAAACTCCTGCACGCGAGTACTCAAAACAGAGAGGGTGGCTCGCGTATGCATACGCATTGCCCTGTACGCACATGTTCAAAACTTGGCCTTTCATGCTTACACATGCCTCATATGTATGTATGGTTGTAAAATTTGACAAATTCGCGTAAGAATCCACCTAATGCGTATACAAGTGTATAAAACAGAGAAAATTCTCGTGTATGCAACCATGTGTCTACGTACGCATTCCCTGCATTTTTCAAAAAGCTGCTAAGTCTGTAGAAATTAATTTTTACACATCCAACTTCGAACGTGCATAGCTTTTTTGTCAAAATCATTTTTAGTCGGTTCTTCAAATGTTGTAAACTTTACGGACCAAATTTTCATTCAAAACTAGTTTTACAAAATTTGAAAATTCGAAAATCAAGTTATGGCCTGTCGAAATTAGTCGAAAATCAACTTTTACCAATTTTAACAAAATTCATAGTTTTCTAAATTCTCATTTCCAAACCACACTTTCACAACCAAAACAACTCCAATGTTCCTAAACATGTTCATACAGAACTCTTTCATACCACAAAATGCTCATAACTAATCTAAGTGCTCCCCCCTTGATCCATCTTGAATTTTGCATAATTAGTCTCTAGAATCAGTTGGATTTGGGCTTGGGAAGCTTAGAAATTGCCCCCAGCATTTTTACTTTAATGAGGTCACGTGCAAGATGCCACGCGTATGCGTCATGTCACGCGTACGCGTCACCTGGACAATCTCATTTTCACGCGTGCGTGTCGATGTATGCACTCCAAATCCTTGATTTTTCATGAATTCTCCACTTACATGCTTTTCTCTTCACTCCTTTGATCCATTCCTAGCCTTTTCAACCTGAATTCACTAACAAATACATCAAGGCATCTAGTGGAATCAAAGGTGAATTAAAATTAGCGAACTAAAGGCCTAAAAAGAATGTTTTTACACTTAAGCACAAATTAAGGGAGAATTACGAAACCATGCTATTTCATTGAATAAATATAAGAAAAGTTGATAAAATTTCCTAAAATCAACACAAGATAAACCACCAAATTAGGGTTTATCAAATGCCAACCTATATAATTCATCCAATCCATTCAATTTAATTTCTCAAACTCACCATCAACCTTTAATACATCAAAAACCATTATTATTTTATACTCATCAACATCATAATCCAATAAATACAGGCTCATATACTCATCAAAATCATAATTTAACACATGCCAACTCATCCACCCTTCATACACAAATCATATACCATATACATATTTCATTCAATTCATTCTTATCTTATAGTCTCCTGGCCTAAGTTTTCACATGACATTAAATATTAACTACGAGAAACCAAAACTATGCCTTGTCTGATTTCTCCCTTATCTTGGAACGCCTCAAAAGTGCCCTCCTTCCACAAGCTTTCACTTATCCAAGTCCACACCAATTAGATTTCTAACACCCAAAGTTCAATGTCAAGCTTCCAACACCAATATGTCTCCAAAACACATAATTCAATTGAATTCCGCACAATATCACTAAAATTAACATAGGGTTCATATTTTTAAATAGGAATGATGAGTCCATATTTGATGATAATTTTTTGCTTGAATTGGATGGATTTCATTACATAAACTCACATTTAATCACAAAAATAGCATACTTTTATGATTTCTCTCTGATTTGAACCTAAATGTGAAAAAACATGCATTTTTGTGCTTAAATTGATCATTTTAATTCCACTTTCATTCCATTCGATACCGTGATATGTTTTGTTAAGTGATTTTAGGTCAAGTAGGCAAGAATGGCTAGGCAGAAGTGGAAGAAAGCATGCAAAATGGGTAATTTCATGAAGAAAATAAAGGAGAAGCACACAGTCAAGTGTGCGTACGCACAATCTTCTATGCATACGCATAAGTCTCAGTGTGTGACTTCATTAAAATGTCATATGGCTCGTAAATTTGGGGGCTTCTGGCCCAATTTTAGAAGTGCTGAAGCCATTTTGGAGTGCTATATAAAGGGGACTTCATTCCATATCAAAGGAGTCACTTGGAGAGCTCACTTTAAGTAGAAAACACATTAGGAGTAGTAGTGTAATTTGGAAAATTCTCTCTTAGGGTTTATTTAATTTTCATTGTAGCATTTTATAGTTTAAGTTTTGATCTTAGATTTTGCTTATCTCATTGTAAGTACTCTTTAATTCCCTTTTTAATTTACATTACCCTTGCTACAATTTTCTCTTGTTCAAGTTACTTTGTTAAAATATGCAATTTTGATTTCTTGAGATTTTGGTTGATAAATTTCATGTTTTATGATTTATACTTGATTAATTAAGTTTATATTGTTGATTTTATGAATAGTTTGGTTATAGTTTCATTTTCCTTTGCAATTTCTAGTTTTGCTTTTGTGCCTACCAAATTTTTGTGAAAATGTGACTTGGTAATTTTGAGTAGATTTTCACGCCTTGACTCAGGAAATGAGTTCCTAAGATACCAGAGTCATAATGTCTGACATTTAGTGGTAATTTTTGGGTTGTTAATTGATTCTTGTTTCCGTTGACGCTAGCTTTTTACTAAGTAATTAGTAAGTTAGCTATGACATATGGATTAAGGTCAATTATGCTTGCTTGACTTGCTCCTCGATGTTAGGGGTTGACGAAGTGAGATTAACTCATCATAGTTGCCATAGTTGTGGTTATGACGATGATAGAATTCCTTAATTCTCATTCCCAAGTCAAGGCTCTTTTATGCATTTATAGCATTTTCACTAAATTTTGACCTTGTTTCCTTTTTAATTGCATTATTTTTTTCATCATTTCTTAGTTCTTTTATTTCTTGGTTCTTTTAAATTTTTGCTCCTTGATTAAAGAAACCACCTTACTTCACAACCAAGAGTGCGGTGTCTTAATTGCATAGTCCGAGGGAGACGACCCGGGATTTCAAACTCCCGGTTATTGATTTGTTTTGGATTGTAACAATCTTTTAATTTAAACTTTGACTGAGTGCTAAGTGCGTGTTTGGACTATACTTGTAATGAAGAAATTCTATAATTTTGTGAAATTCCGAACCTACCTCTCGGCTTCTCTATCAAGGGCACAAGGGTTTGATGGTTCTTTATTTTCTCACAGATGATTGGGACAAAGCCCAATGATTTTTCACAACTAGAACACACCTAATATCATAAAAACAGCAAATTCTCAAAACTTATTAACCTAAAAATAAAATCTGAATGGAAGGCAAGAGCTAGGCACGAAAGCAAAGTTTCTTACCACTTGGTTCAGATAGAAATGAAGAGCTCGGCGAGATGAACGTGTGACAGCAAACGATGCGGTGATCAGAGCTCCGAATTAAAAGTTATGGGCAATTGAATTTTGGAGGTGAGAGTTAGGGTTCCATGAGCTCTCCTCTCTCTTTGCAACGTGAAATGAAGAAAGAAATGGGTAAGAAGGCCGAATGAAATGCTTTAGTGTGGGTTGGGTTTATGGGCTTAGGCCCACTTAGGTCTGGTTCAACTGTTTCATTCTGTTGATCTAGTTTCGGGCAAAAAATTTTAAAATTAGTATTCAAATTCGTATTTTAATTATTTTTACTTTTCTAAATTATAAAATTTAATTTTTTAATTTTTTTAAATAAAATAAAATTTATTAATTAATTATTTGTTAATTTTTAGGGTTTTACATCGGTCTTGAGAAATAATGTTGGGGGTGGATATATGGATTTGCAACTAAGATGGAAAATGCTATAGCAAGAGAGTCGGAGGTGGCAGTTATGTTACAAGGGTTAGAGGTAGCTTGGAGCAAAAGAATCAGAAGATTAATTCTTGAATCTGATTCAAAAGAAGGGGTGAAACTTATTAGGAATTCACTCACCCAATCCTAAACTTATACGCATGTTCAGATGGATTGCACAATTACTGGAAAAAAGCTAGACGGTAGAAATCAGGCATACTTATAGAGAGGCGAATCAGATGGCTGACGATTTGATTAATCTAATTCTGGAAGAGGATGCTCATCATTTATGGTTTGACAATCCCCCTAAAAAAGTGTAGTTAATGTTGTTTGTTGATTGTTGTGGGATTCAAATTTTTCGTGGTAGTTAGTTGCTCTTTTTCCTTTTTTTTTCTTGGCCTTAGAGCCTCTGATGTACCCAAAACATAAAAACTAGATCGATCCGTCTACTTGGATCGAAAAATCAATTACCAACCTCTAAATGGCTAGGTTACAGGTTTTTCACACTTCATAGGATCTTAGTTGCGTCAGAACTGATTTAAGTTGGTTAGATTTCATAAAAATCGGTAATCCGTCTGATATTTTAAAACCTAACTTGGTCAAATTTTTAATTCCTTTTAAAATCGATTTTTTGAGGCAAAAGGACAGGATGAAAGGGTGTCAACGCAGTCTTTGGGATCGATGGTGGACAGACAGTGGTGACGGCTGCGTAGCTGACGGAATCTATGAGACTGAGAGTGAGGGAGACGAAGAGAGGGCACGGGTGTTAGAGGATGAGGTTAGGGTTTTGGTTTTTCCGACCCGACCCGGGGTTACTTGGGTTGTTTGGCATTGGGCCAAGACAAAAAAGAAAAAAACCCAACACAAAGCCGTTTTAGGACGAACCAAAAAAAAAAAAACCCAAAACCATCCCCAATCTCACTCACTCAGACACTCACAGCTTCACCTCACTCATCGCACCTCACAGAGATTCCCCCTCAGACACTCTCACCTCTCTCGCTCACAGCACGGTTACCGCCGGTCGTCCCTCGTCACTCTCCTCGCCGGCTCCTCTGCCGCGTCCCCGCACCGTCAGTGTTTGCTCGCATCTGCTTCCTCCGCTCCTGTGCCTCCGCCGTTTGTGTCATCCCGGCCGCCTTGGCTCCGCCGTGCCTCGGCTGTCTCTACCTCCGCCTCGTCCCTCGTCTCTGTTCAGCATCTGCCAAGTGCCTGCACTCTGCACGACAAGCAAAGGGTAATTGGGTAAGTCAGCAGTTTCAAACTTTCTGGAAACTTTTGAGCTTTCGTGCAACATAACTCCACAACTCAATTACACCAGAAAAATGCAATTGTAGAGGCGCAGTTGCAGGATACTACAAAGAAAATGAAAGGGTTAGGTCCTCATGCACCAATGGTATCAAGGGGAAAACCTCCTCCTTTGTTGGCTGTGGTGGACACATTACCATGCTGCCCTTCTCTGCCAACAATCACTACCTTATCACAATGTGAGTTCTTTTTCCCAGAATTTATGCTCTTGGCTTAGTTCGCATTTAATCTTTTATGTTTTATTTATTATTTCTTTTTTAATATCTTTCTCCCTACTGGGGTTTTGACCTCGATTGAAAAAGCACGGGTGCGGCAGTTTTGGTGTGGATAATTTTGGTATGCCTGGGTATGGATTCTTTTTTTCCTTTGTTGTTTAATAAATTTCCGGTGACGCCAGTACATTGCTAGGTAGATGTCAAACGGTGTCGTTTTGAAATTTTCTATACAGCGGCACTCACTCATCACTCACTCAAAACCATTCCTTTGCTGCCACTCCACTGGCGGCAACACAAAAAGAGGACGGCCTCGAGCCGCAAAGCAGTGACTGCAGCTAGCGCAACATGCTGAGATGGTGACAAGAGCGACAGCAATGCCGGAGATGCTGCTGATCCACTCTTCTATGGTCATAGGCCATGAATCCTCTCATACTGAAGTGTTGAGGTGGCGCTTGGCAGATTTCATAGACACAAAATAGATGGACATGATAGTAAATAAATATGCTTGGTTGCACTGAGTCGGAGTAAGAAGGACACTGTCTCAGTGTATATCAGTAGGAAAGGACCCTATTGTCTATTTTTAGTGTCTCTTTGAGTGTCCTGTTCCGCCATGTTTCTTGTTGCAAACGTATCAAGTGATCTGTTTCCCAGGATTCTTTGAGTTACTGTTCTGTGTTCACTGCAACTTCATTTATTTTTTATGTGAAAATTATGTGGAAGGTTTTCTTTTGTTCATCATATCCCCTCATAGTTACATAAATTCTCCAATTTGCTCATGTATTGCGTACCGGTTTGCGTGTTTTGATTTGTGATTCTTTAGTGAACCAGAATGCTATTGGTTGCCTCTGAAATTGCAGAGTTAGATGGTCCATGGTCAATAGTGAGACTGCTGCACTGGAAGAGCCTGCTGCCATGGAGGGTGTGTGACAAAGGGTGGTTTAGAGAAAAAGCAATAATATTGGGCTTTATTTTATTTTATCTTAATTTCTTAAATGAATAATGCATCGATTACTATTAAGTGAACCCCGTACCACGAACCCAAATAACATACCAAAGAAGCTTGCTCCACATATGTTTGACAAGGTAGCGTACTGTGTTATGTTATGCTATCACATACCTGTTTGCTTTACAACACTGTCATATACTGCTAGTCTGTTACTATATCTACTTGGGCAACATAGCTGAAATTTCAGCAGAAAGTTATGTTTTTATCCAATAAATAAATTTCATTGGTTTTCCTTTTGTTTCGTTAGCTTGTAGGTATAGTTGAATATTTTGCAGTTAGTTGTTGTGAGGAGTATACAAAAGTTTTTAAAGTACTGGAATTTGTTTGAATAGATATAGACATATAGTATGTCGTTTCAGTTGTGTTGATACTGTTATGGTATTTGCTAAGATTCTGTGCATATGGATAAGAAGTGCAAATGGTCAAAAACAAAACTGACACACATTGGGTTACTCATTGGAAAACTATGTCGCCTGAAGTAATATGATATTGATGCTAAGATTTTGTGGAGTGTATGCTTTCACTTGTATTGGGAAATCATTGGCTTTGTACAGCTTCAATTGTTCATATTTATATTTTTTCTCTTTTTTCTCCACCAATCATACTAAGTGACATTATGCCTGAATTATATATAGCAAGATGCAGACAGAAATCGACATTGAGTTTGGCCCGTGGCACAATTCGAGCTCAAACATCCAACACTGGAATAGGACCAAGAGATTTTGGAAGTAGGAGTGATATAGATGGCCAGAATGTCCCTCAAGGAAGTCCACTTAACAAAAGTTCACGTAAAATGTGAGTCTCGTTTGATTGATTTCACTTCACAATGCAAAAAAATTGTGGTCACTCAGACCTTTATGTAGTGTTTGCAACTTATCAGAATATACCTTTTGGTTTGTTGGGCATATTGGTTGCTTTTAATATTGCCATATTATCTCCTTGATAACTGAACTTCTTTGGGAGTTTGATGCAAACTTGCTATGCCCATACATATTGCTAAATTATTAAATTATTGAGTGTGTAATTCCATGATTTTACTGATTTATGCTTCTACCTTTCTTTAAATTGGTGGTATTGTGATATTAATGTTGATGTCCTACTGAAGAAAACAAGCCTTAGAGAAAATCTCAAGTTTGTTAAATGTGCTTTGGGTCAACAAACCCAAATCCTCCACTGCATTCTCTTCCTCCCTGTCAATTATGTTATTTATCATCAATCTGACCCTAACATTATTTTCTTGTTTCTTTTATTCTCCTATCGTGTACTTAGTATTGCCGTAAATGTGGGTGTGAATCATTTCATGTACTAGATTCTTAACCCCCCATCTGATACCAAATGTTCCTTGAGTAGACTATTGTTTGCTCTTGCATGCTAGGTTCTGGGCAGTTTGTGTTGTTTCTTTTCAAACGTTCTTTGATGATCCTCTTCTTTGTGTTTAAGCTTGAGTTTTTTGTTTTTGTTCCCATGTCTCCCTGCGAACCCAAAAACGGAAAAAAGAGGTAGGAATATATTTGAAGACAACAACAATTGAAGTTTTCAATTCATGTAGCAGATTATGCTAGTGCCATTTTAATCGTACTTGCAATTCTTGCATGGTCCTATTGTAATTCTTATGTAAATCATATCTTATGGTTTGACAGCGTGAAACCACCTAAATGGATTGCCCGGTATCCGACCTTTATAGCTCTTGCATTGATTGGATGTGCTCTTGTATTTTCACTAGTAACCTTTTTGAAAGGGGGACCTGCGTCAGTTCTAGCAGCAATTTCAAAATCAGGATTCACTGCTGCATTTACATTAATATTTGTTTCTGAGATTGGGGACAAGGTAATGACTATTATTGCCTATAGTTTAACTCTTAACTTCGTCATTTGATTCTCATGTTGTGAAAATCATTATATGCTAGGTGCTTAACTACCGATTTAGTAAAAATTAAGTTTTTATATCAATATATACACTTCAGTCGGTTTATCGATGGCCATTTCCGTAAAGGTTTATATTGTTAGTGGGAACATAATGTGAACATGTGTGTTCCTCAATAAAGAAGACAATGAAATATGTTGGAGTAGAACATATTCTCTCGTGCTGTTAGCTGGGGACAAGGGTTTTGCAGTGCTCAAAATAATTTGTCTGACTACCTTAACTGTTTATCCTTTTCCAATTTATCTGGATAAGCAAAAATATTGATGCTTTGAGAAGATATCAACTTAGTTATTAGTATCCTACTGGAATTATAATTTGAGAAACATGATTATGTGTTGAATCAAATGAGAAGGCTTTTAATTTTTTATTTTTTTATAGTATTTGATAGAGATTTCTGCAACTAATCTTGGATACATGGAAGTTGGAGTGTTTTGTATCTCGGGTTGAGTTTTGTAATAATTTAAGAAAAAAAGATCACATAGGTTTAGTTAATCATGTTTAAGTTATTGATATATTACGGGACCTGAAGTTAGTTTTCTATGTTTTGGTCAGACATTCTTCATTGCTGCACTCTTGGCAATGCAATATGAGAAGGGATTGGTATGTTTTCTTACTTCTCTCCACAATCATATTAGTTACACCTACTCCCACTCTCCGATCACAAATTGTATTTCAACACGATATCATCAATTATATTATGATCTTATGGTGTTCTTGTTTGTTAATTATTCTTGCTTATACACTCAACTGATTTATAGTAATGAAATTTATTGAGTTGGAAAATTCCTCGATTTTCTCTATTCTGTTATCTACTTTGGTATCAAATAACAGGAATTTAGCATCTTATGCCGCTCTAGTGTCCTAAAATTTGATCCATTTTTAATTTAATATATAGCCAACTGTAATATCAGCATTCTAAATTGCTAGTGGTTAGCTCATAGATTGGTTGTCTTCATACTGTAAATAAGAGATTCATGCATAAATTTAGACACATATTACTCAAACGGATGTGTTTTAATGCAATCCTTGCCTAAACTATTCATGTAGATGTAGTAACCTGAGTTGCATCATCACTTATCTGACAATTTTGCAAATTGGAAATCTTAAAAGAGGATGTCTATAAGAAAATAAATAAATAATATTGAAAAAGCATACAATATTTCGGGATCTTGCCCTATACTCGTGTTGAGAATTGAGACTTTACCTACTGAGATTTTAGTTCCAACGGACCAGTGCATCTTAGTTTAATTTAATTTATTTTGGAGCACAATTTTATATATATTTTAACATAACTTTTGTATATTAATTAGGTCCTATTGGGGTCAATGGGTGCTCTTGCACTCATGACAATCCTATCAGTTGTAATTGGTCGAATCTTTCAGTCAGTGCCTGCTCAGTTCCAGACAAGTAAGTGGTAAAATATGATATTTTTTATTCTGAGAAGATTTTTTATATCTTGTTATGTTCTAGGAGTGATCCTCAGAAGTCAGAATGTATTAACGATGAAATAATAAACTGTCTGGTTGAGTATTCAAGAGACTAAACACTCCTAGCATGAATTCTATTTCCATCTATCTCAGTAAGCCCCCTCAATACCTCTCCCATCTCCCTAAATACCCTCTCATCTCTCCCCTGTAATAGAATTGTGCACACACCACTTTGCCAGCTTGGAAATTAGTTATAAAAGTCACCACTCCTAATAGAATGCTATCGTGGCCCATCTGCTTTTCTGCAACGCTGGAGTTTCCAATTTATTTCTCCAATAAATATCAATCTTCATTGTTTGTTTTTCAAATTAGATTGAAATATCTGAAGTCTCTATGTAATTGGTGCTCAATTTTGGTTTCAAAATCAAAATATGCAGTTTCTATCATGCTCTTGAATTCAGTTGAATCTAGTTTCTTTTTTGCCAATTATGTGAGGGAAAATGAAGCACTTAGCTGTTATAATTACTGCCAGATTTTCATTTTTTTATGGTTTACCTGCAGCCTTGCCAATCGGAGAATATGCTGCAGTAACTCTTCTTTTGTTTTTTGGCCTAAAAGCAATAAAAGATGCATGGGATCTTCCATCTAATGGGGTTAAGAACGGTGGTAATGGTAACTCCGAGCTTAATGAATTTGCTGAGGCAGAGGAGCTTGTGAAAGAAAAGGTTTGAATCCTATGTATCTGAATTACAGGGCCTTTATTGAGATACGGACTTCTCAGCCCAAGTTTTATAATATGAAACAGCATTGTTATATATTCAAGGGTTACTTGGTTGTGTTTTCTTCATATTGGCAGTTTAACTTGTATGTACAGTTTCCTTGTCATTGATGTCTTTCCATATGTCCTTCAGGTGTCGAAACGGCTTTCAAATCCATTTGAGGTTATTTGGAAATCATTCAGCCTTGTATTCTTTGCTGTAAGTCTCCTTTGCTCTTGTTATACTCAACAACAGGACACCTTGATACTTATAAATGAAATCAAATGTGAAACAACAAAATCTATAAAAGCAATGTGCAAATATTACAATTTAGTCTCTTACTCAGTATGTCGCAAATGATCTTTATTCCCTCGAAATTCCACTTATATTTTTCATCAGTCTTGGAATTAAAGATAATGTCATAATATCTCTACAATATCGATGATCTCTTAGTTTTGCTTCTAATTATTTCATCAATTCTGTTTCAACAATCACTTTTGTAAGTAAAGAAGGCATAGTCTCTTAATAATCCTTTTGTAGATGGACTAATGTATAGAATCAACAAAAGCTATATAGAATCAAGCTTTAATATTGGTTAATTATCTATTATCTATATAAAAGGGATATGGAAGGGCTTTGGTGTACAAATTTCATGAAATGCTTTTCATTATAACCTATAAAAAGTATATTTTTCCTATTTTGAAAACCCAGAAATATTTATTATCTTGACTAACCTCGTGTATATTATTTTATTATACATATTTAATTTATTAAAAAGTGGATTAATAAGCACCGTAGTGTATATAAATATATATCATGAATTTTAATTTGGTAACTGCAATTGCCTAGGAATGGGGAGATCGTTCTATGCTTGCCACAATTGCACTTGGGGCTGCTCAGGTACCCTTTTAAATTCCAAGACTGTAATATATTTTGCTTAATGCGTTAACCTGGCTAATAATGTCTTGGCCTGTTCAGTCTCCATGGGGTGTTGCTAGTGGAGCCATTGGTGGACACCTACTTGCAACCTCAATTGCTATAGTAGGGGGAGCATTACTTGCTAACTACATTTCTGAAAAACTGGTATAAGCCATAACCATACCTCATAACGTTACACGGCCTCAAGTATTTTAGTTATTTATTTATTTATTTATTTAATATCTAAGTCGGTTCATCTTCCTTTCAGGTTGGCTACTTGGGTGGAGGGTTGTTTCTAATTTTTGCTGTTGCTACCTTTTTTGGGGTTTTCTGATTGTTGTTGCTTGGTGCCACTCCTTTCTTGTATGTGTAATATGTCACTGATAGTGCTAGCGATACAACGAAGAAGCTCAAGCACCCGAGGGATGCTGAGAGATCAACAGAAATTTAATATTTCAATTTACTTGAACAGATATCGTCATTATAAAGGAAATTGCTCATGTATAGCATATGAATAAAAAATTGTGATTCTTTAACCTTGAGATTAGCTTTTGTAATGTGTGATTTGTTGTTAGTACAAACTAAATAGACTAGCAAAACAATGTTTTCCTGAATATTAATAGATATAAGGACTTAGAACTGAGGAAATCTAGGAGGTGCAGAACAAAAACTGTCGAAAGGAAGGATCACAATTTTTTTTTTTCTTAAAAAAGTACACGAAGACTCCCAAAGGTCGCCCCCATCTTATTGATAATATTCTGGCCAAGTATTCCATTCGATGGAACTGCAAAAAACATTTATAGAGTTGAACAACTTGTATTAATTTAATGAACAACACAACTTTTAAATATTAAATTTAAACCTTGCACAATTAAAAGTGGAAAAGAAGAGATATCCTTTGCCCTCATCCCTGGGAAAGGGTCCGCAGCAAAATTGCTACCGGAAATTTCTGGCCTACAAATTAAGTTTGGTAGAAAAGTACTACGTGAGTAACTGACTTTATTCTCTTGTTAATCTTTTTTTTTCCATCCACACTTTGTTTGGATTGGTAAAAACATATTGTACTAGTTCATGAGCTACTCTATTTCCCTCTCTCTTCACATGATTAAAGAAAATTGATCTAAAATTACCTATTAAATACAGACTATCAGCAATGAAAGAACCAAACAAGAGTCATTTACCTTTCTTTGTTTGAGAGCTTTCACCACCTGCATACTATCACTCTCTAAAATAATGTTTGTAAAGCAACTTTCTATAGCCATCTTCATTCCTCAGTAGGCAGCATATGTTTCTGCCTCATGGGCTTCAAGGGGGAAGGGAATAGCCCAACAAGCTGTTGCCATGACTTGGCCCAAGTTATCTCTAATAACAACCCCTACACCTCCTTTATTAATATTATCAATGGTTGCATCTACATTAACTTTTAGCATTGAGTTTGGTGGCTCTTCCCACTTCTGCATAAGGAAAATTGGTGGGTTATGATTCTTCCTCAACTCTTCCATAGTAGTTTGGGTGTTCCAAAATTCTTCGAAGGAGGTCAAAGCTTTTTTTTTATTTCTTCTTCAATTGTTAGCACTTTCTTTTCAAAAATCATCGAATTTCTTGCTCGCCAGAGTTGATTTAGTAAGGTACAAAAAAGATCCTGTTCTTTCATCTGAAACTTACCCAAAATCTCTGTAATCCATCCTTTCATATTAATTTCTCTATTTGTTTCAGGCCTTAAATTGAATGGTGATGCAAACCAGAAACGCCTTGCAAAATCACGGTGTTTGAAAAGGTGTTCTTCCGTCTCCTCTCCTACCTAGCATCTCTCACAAATTGGTGGACATTCAATTCCTCTGCACCTTAGGTTCTTCATAGTTGGGAGGGATTTATGCATCAGTCTCCACAGAAAATTCAGTGTTCTTGAGGGGGCTTTAATCTTCCAACCTTCTTCTACTTGAGGATCTAGTGGTGACACCTAGTGACGGATCTCCAATAATGAATTCTTTTGGATAATTCTTCGTGAATTTCTATTTCCTTGGTCTGAGAGTCCTAGGATCAGGTTCAAATAGATTTTGGTTTGCTTAGCTGTCAGTTCCAAGATTTTTTGCAGTTTCAGGAGATAATACAGATTTGTCTCCTACAGAGTTGACTGACACAGTAGGTTGACCTCTCTGCTGCAAATGAAAATCAGTTTGAGCTTGGTTCTCATTTTTTATATCACTATTTAGTCATCTTGCAAAGATCTTAAAATAATGTTAGTATCATAAAAGGAAACATGTATAGATTCCTCAATAATTCTAAAATCTTTGTGATAAACTCTATAAGCTTTGCTAGTTGTGGAATATCCAATGAAAATGCATTCATAGGTCTTTGAATAAAACTTTTCTAAGTTATCTTTAGTGTTTAATACAAAACATTTGCATTCAAAGATATGAAAATATTTAAAATTGGGACGGGTTCTTTTTCATAATTCATAAGGTATTTTCTTCAAAAACCTCCTAATAATTGTTTTATTTAAAATATAACACTCTGTGTTGACCGCTTTGGTCCAAAGAAACTTAGGGACATTGCTTTCATATAAGATGACTCTAGTCATTTTTTGAAGACTTCTATTTCTTTGTTCAATAACACTATTTTGTTGAGGTGTTATTGGACAAGAAAAGTTATGTGAGATTTCTAGTTCATCATAAAAAGTTTCAAAATCACAATTTTTAAATTTCTTTCCGTGATCACTTTTAATAGAAACAATATTTAAATCTTTTTCATTTTGAACCTGTTTGCTAAACACCTCAAAGGCCGAAAAAATATCACTTTTATGAGTAAGAAAAAGAACTCAACCAAATCTTGTATAATCATCCATAATTACCATGTCATAATATTTACTGCCTAGAATTTGAGTCCTAGTTAACCCAAAAAGATCAATATGTAGCAATTCAAGAGGTCTTTTAGTCAAAATGTCTTCCTTTGACTTAAATAAACTTTTTGTTTGCTTTTTTATTTGGCATGCATTGTAAGTGAAGTCTTTGTCAAATTTTATTTTAGGAAGATCTTTCACGAAAGCTTTCTTTACTAGCTTGGCTATTTGAAATATGCTAGCATGATATAGCATTTTATGTCATAGACAATTTTTAGAATTCATGGAATTAAAACAAGCTAAATTTTGACTTTTGAGTTTATTTAGTGTAAGGTCATACACATTATCACATCTTTTAGCTATAAACAATACTTCATCCGAATTTTCATTTACAACAAGATATTCCAATTTTTTGAAAAATTACCCAATAACCTACGTTACAAAGTTGGATAATCCTCAAAAGATTATATCTCAACCCATCAACTAAAAATACATTGTCAATACAAGTAGAAAAGTCCTTACCCACTTTACCTATGGCAATGATCTTGCCTTTTCCATCATCACCGAATATCACAAAATCCTCCATTGTACTAATTGATTTTGATGAAGAATGTGGATTTTTCGGTCATGTGCCTTGAACATCCACTATCAAGATACCACATGCCTTTCTTCTTCCTAAATGCAAGAAAAATCTACACAAAGCTTTAAATGATCTTAGGTATCCAAATAAATTTGGATCCTTAGATGTTAATCCTCCTTGGTTGCCCAAGGATATTAAAATCCTTTACCACCTCGTATACTTTATTTTCAACTTTTTTTTAACAATAAAGTATTGATGAGATGAAAGACCATATTTTTTGCAAGTTTGACAATGATTCCTCTTTTCAAGTAATAAGAGGTTTGAAATCTTTTGGTTTTAGAGGTTGAAGCTTCAGTTTCAGCATGAGATTTTTCAAAAACAGCTTTATATTTTCAAAATATTCCAACTTAGATTTTTCAAACAAGAAATTTTTATTACTAGTAATTTGTCCAAGTTTTTGAAATTTTGAGCAGATTGTGCTATATTTTAGTTTAAGCTTCTAATCACTATATGCAATCTTTTATTTTCATCAATTAAGTCCATTAATGCATTTACTGTGTACTTTTCTTTAAATTTTTCATTTTCAAATTTAAGAAGTTTATTTTCTTTGATTAAATTAATAGCACCTTTGATTTGTTTTAGTTTTTTTTGAAGGGAAGTATTTTCAGCTTTTAAAGAATTATTTTCTGACTCACATCAATAAAATTTATCGAAAATATTTTTAACATGTGCTGTTAGATTATTAACCGTTTGATATAATTTTTCATTAGATAGATTAAAATAATTTACCTTTTTCACTTGATCTTGGTCAATCATAAAGCAAATTTTGCTTCGTGTTTAAACTCTTCTTCGTCTTCGGAGTCATTTTTAAAGCCCTCCTATAATGTCATCAGCACATTCCTCTTGTCTTTGTTTATCTTGTCCTCTTTCTTATTTAACAACACAAATTTGTATGCTTATACGATATTTTCAAAAAATGTTATTTTTAGTAATTAATTTTATTTCGATGAATTAATTCCGAATTTTAAAATAAAATAAATGATAATATAATTTTATTATTATGTTATTAATTTATATATGCTATAATTATAATAGAGTCTAGATAATAATATTATTATTATCAAATCCGATATTTGCTCAATATAAAAAATTATTGGTATTTTTTGATGAATTTAGAGTTATTAATACTTTATCAAATATTTTTTATCTTTAAGTTACTAATGTTATTATATTAATAACTTTTATATATATATATAATTTTTTATATATTATTATTTATATTTTAATATATTTAATTTTCATAATTATTCGTTTAAGATATTTATAATTTGAACCGCTGAGTTAGCAACTTCGCAACTTGACACCAAGCCCCTAAATCACCATTACTTACTCATATTCATTATCTTAGTTCGTTTCTCATTGGCCGAAGCCAGGAAAAGAGATTTGGCCGAAGCCATTAAGGGAACCAAAGTAAAAGAAATTGAAAACGTGGCTTGTAATGCATATGTACATATATATAATCGTTACACATGCTTCTTTTAATTAATAACCATGACACCTATAATGCTTCAACACCACAAATTCTAATTTATTACCAATCAACCTCTAATTATCTTCCTTTCTCCGCATGCATCACCGAATGAACTTGAAGAAAAGAAGAGAAAGAAACCGAGAGTGAGAAAGAGAGAATCTCCATGACCGTAAAGCTTTTGACTTCGATTTCTTGTGATTCGTAATTTTAATAAAAAATTTAATTTAACTAAAGTGTTTGTATTTTTTTTTCTACATGTTGGCATCACTTTTATTCTATAAAAGTTGATAATAATTTAATTCTTCTTTTTGAGTTCGGTCAATTAAAATTTTAGGAGATATAGACGATTTCGAACGTTTTTTTCTTCAACAACTCGATTAAAAAATTTTTTTAAAATTTTTGTTATTTTGATTTTGTGCGGAAATAGAATTTTAATAAATTTTTGCCAATTAAATTTATATTTGATAAGTGAATTGAGATTATAATTAATTGTTGAATGAATTTATTTGAGATTATGTTGAATTTTTGTGAAACCTTGATAATTGGTGATTATTGATGGTTCGGTCAGGGAGAAACAGCCTAATCCATGATACATTAACAAAATTTGGACTGTTACAATGTTAAAAATTAAGTAAAATTTAATGAGGTTTAAGTGGCTAAGTGATTATATAAAAGTTACAGTAAATCCGTAACTGTAAAATTTAAAAACGGATTAAGATTTAAATGTATATTTTGATAAGAAAATAAGTAGGATTTTAGTTCTTTATGAAGAGAAGAAACAGCCATGAAGAATTATTTTTGGGGGATATAAATGTATTTTTATGAAAAGATTAAGTTTAATATTATAATTATATAAGTTTTCAAATAATTTGGGTAATAAATAAAGTTTAGGGGTAAAATAAATATTTTATAAAAGATTAGGGTTATTTTTATAAATATGAAACAAAGAGTGCATGTTTAAATATATTTCTATAAAATATTGAGGTAAAAAATAAAATATTAAAGAATTCGTGGTTTAGAAATTAATTAATAAAAGTTTGAAAATAAGATTTAATAAAATAAGTTTTGAGAGTATTAGAAATATTTTTTTAAATATTTGTTTAAAATTACTCAATTACATTAGAGTAAATTATTATTATAATTATTATTTATCAAATATATTATTTTATAAGAATATTATTATATGTATTATGAAGAATAAAACAGAGAGTAATAAGCAGACTAATCTTAAAAGCTTTACAGAACACCGACTTAAGTAAAGAACCTTATGATTTCTTTTCCATAAAATACTTAGTGAAGATAGTTTGAACTATTAAATATAAATAAGTAAAAGACTGAAGAAAAAGAGAAGATAAATCGGCCAGAAAGGTCACGCAAGGGTGACAATAATATGGTTATGGTGCCGAAGGATAAATATTGACAAGCCGTTGGCTTTGTATATGAATGATTGTGCGGGGACGCCCGTAAATATGGAATGACTTCCAAGAAAAAGGGTCACATACTTCAGCTGGAGAATCAGCGCCTATGTAACACCCTACCTTTTAACACCTCATGATCGTATTAAAAGTTTAGGCGTTACCTACCTCTAAGCTGTTAATTTAATATTATAATTATTTAATACTAAGCCTTCGCGAATATAAACCGAATTCTTAGTTACAAAGTTGAAAAGTATTTACTTAAAATTCACTTAATCACATAATTATTTTTACATAATAATAAATACATAAGCTTAATCAAAACTTTTGAAATACAAATCCTGCCCCTCTAAAATCTCAAAATGACAAATGACGAGCAAAATGACAAATGACGAAGGGTAAAATAAAATCTAAGACTAAATCATATACAGAAAATGAAAACATATATATACATAAGGTTTCGTAATTCGATCGCGGCTTCGTGCTAAGCTTCCTGAACCTGTCACTAAAAAGAAATCCTGTAGGGGAGTAAGAACATATATATACAGCATAGACTTAAAAACCAATGGATAATCATCCGAAAACCTTTTCAAAAGAACAATATTTAATTTTCCAGAAATTCATAACCTTTCTTTTTTTATAAGAAAATCTTAATCAGTTTCCTAGACTGGATGAATGACCAACCCGTCCAATTATAGGTTCATTAAGTCTATGTTGAACCAGCTTGATTTTTCATACTTTACAAATACTTCAATCAGAGACCAATCACAAAATCAATCAACACAATCAACAATTCAGCACTAATACTCAATCAACAAAAGTACCACACTAGAGCAAACACAGGAAAAACAGACAAGGAAAGCACAGATATAGGCAGCAGTTACAACAGATAGTTTAGATAGTAGATAATAACACTTAAACAATTAGGCAAACCAAAACAAATTCAAACCCAAACAAAGCATGCAAATGCAGATGATACATGTCTGCCCTATGGCTAATGAGCTCATCTGTCGGTTATACAACCAACCCGACATGTCCTGGTAGCTAACCATTGCCTACGTCTATATGAAGCCGAATAAATACATGCATGAAACATCAAGTACTTTTATTAAGAAAATAAACTATGTACTAGAAAACAAACTATGAACTAGAAAACAAACTAAAAATTAGAAACATGACAATCGTTAAGTAGTTTCTCTGATTGTTTGGAGCCGATACTAGTCATGCTGAGGGTGCAATGTGTTTTTAATGAAATTTTTGGCGGAACATCAAACTTAGCATCCAACATTCATCCCTTAATTATTTTGGTGTGCAATACCAAACTTAGCTCTTTGCAATACAGAGAAATCTACTTAACTTCTTTATTGAAATAACTAAGAAAGTAAAACTACTGACCTGTAGCTGATGACTTTCTTCCTCTTCTTCCAGTTTGTTAAGAGGAATGACCTCAAAGGGGGGAGAAGATTCAGCTACTGTCCCTTGTCTTGGCCTCTCGTCAGTAAGCTTTCTTTTGTAAATGGCTTGATTGATCTTGCTTGCTGGATCAGGGACAATAGTGGTGCCCTTGTTAGTTGCCTTCACTTCTTTGAATCTAAGTCTTGGTTCCTGTGTTATTACTGGAGTTTTGTCTTCATCAAGAGTCCCTTACAATGATGGTTCTGTGAGCTCTTCCTCTATGAACTTCTCTACTTCACTTGAGTGTGACTTCTCTTGAGTGTTGGTGAACGAAATTGTGATCATCAATAATGGCTCCAAAGGCTTGGTGCTCTCAAACGTGAATCACACTTTATCACAACTCCGCACAACTAACCAGTAAGTGTACTGGGTCGTCCAAGTAATACCTTGCGTGAGTAAGGGTCGATCCCACAAAGATTGTTGGTATGAAGCAAGTTATGGTCATCTTGTAAATCCCAGTCAGGCGGATTTAACTGGTTTAAGAGATTATTGGTTTAAATAAAGATAATAAAATAAACAGAAAATAAAGATAAAGTTACTCATGTAATTCAATGGTGGGAATTTCAGATAGGTGTATGGAGGCACTGTGTTCCTTCTGAATCTCTGCTTTCCTACTTCTTCCTTCTAGTTTTTCATCACTCCTTTCCATGGCAAGCTGTATGTAGGGCATCACCGTTGTCAATGGCTACATCCCATCCTCTCAGTGAAAATGGTCCAAATGCTCTGTCACAGCACGGCTAATCATCTGTCGGTTCTCAATCAGGTTGGAATAGAATCCAGTGATTCTTTTGCGTCTGTCACTAACTCAGTCATGCGTTCATAGGTGAGAATGATGATGAGTGTCATGGATCATCACATTCATCAAGTTGAAGTGCAACGAATATCTTAGAACATGAATAAATCGAATTGGATAGAAGATAATAGTAATTGTATTAAAACTTGAGGTACAGCAGAGCTCCACACCCTTAATCTATGGTGTGTAGAAACTCCACCGTTGAAAATACATAAGTGAAAAGTCCAGGCATGGCCGAATGGCCAGCCCCCAGATCTAAGAACTAAACGTCCTCTGATTGAATAATACAATCAAAAGATCCCCCCGATCCATAATACAAAGGTAAAAAGTTCTATTTATACTAAACTAGCTACTAAGGTTTACAGAAGTAAGTAATTGATGCATAAATCCACTTCCGGGGCCCACTTGGTGTGTGCTTGGGCTGAGCTTGATCTATCCACGAGCAGAGGCTTCTCTTGGAGTTGAACACCAAGTTGTAACATGTTTTGGGCGTTCAACTCTGGTTCGTGACGTGTTTTTGGCGTTTGACTCCAGAATGCAGCATGGAACTGGCGTTGAGCGCCAGTTTACGTCATCTAATCACGAATAAAGTATGAACTATTATATATTGCTGGAAAGCTCTGAATGTCTACTTTTCAACGCCATTAAGAGCGCGCCATTTAGAGTTCTGTAGCTCCAGAAAATCCATTTTGAGTGCAGGGAGGTCAGATTCCAACAGCATCAGCAGTCATTTATCAGCCTCTTATCAGAGTTTTGCTCAGGTCCCTCAATTTCAGCCAGAAAATATCTGAAATCACAGAAAAACACACAAACTCATAGTAAAGCCAAGAAATGTGAATTTAGCATAAAAACTACCTAAAAACATTGCCAAAAAGCGTATAAATTATCCGCTCATCACAACACCAAACTTAAATTGTTGCTTGTCCCCAAGCAACTGAAAATCAAATAGGATAAAAAGAAGAGAATATACTATAAATCCCAAAATATCTATGAATATTAGTTCTAATTAGATGAGCGGGACTTGTAGCTTTTTGCTTCTGAACAGTTTTGGCATCTCACTTTTTCCTTTGAAGTTTAGAATGATTGGCTTCTATAGGAACTTAGAATTTTGGATAGTGTTATTGATTCTCCTAGTTAAGTTTGTTGATTCTTGAACACAGCTACTTTTATGAGTCTTGGCTGTGGCCCTAAGCACTTTATTTTCCAGTATTACCACCGGATGCATAAATGCCACAGACACATGACTGGGTGAACCTTTTCAGATTGTGACTCAGCTTTGTTAGAGTCCCCAGTTAGAGGTGTC
>NC_029774.3:14434974-14435285 GCF_000817695.3 Arachis duranensis | reverse complement strand
AACTTGATTTAGCTGCTTAGGCCTGGATTTTATTTCCTTGGGCCCTCCTATCCATTGATGCTCAAAGCCTTGGATCATTTTTACCCTTGCCTTTTGATTTTAAGGGCTATTGGCTTTTTCTGCTTGCTTTTTCTTTTTCTTTCTATTTTTTCGCAAAATTATTATTATTATTTTTTTTCCGCAAGTTTTTGCTTTTTCACTGCTTTTTCTTGCTTCAAGAATCAATTTCTTGATTTTTCAGATTGTCAATAACATTTTTCTTTGTTCATCATTCTTTCAAGAGCCAACAATTTTAACATTCATAAACAACA
>NC_029774.3:14426224-14434676 GCF_000817695.3 Arachis duranensis | reverse complement strand
AAAAATAAGAACAAGGAATGAGTCCACCTTAGTGGCGTCTTCTTCTTGAAGGACTAATGATGTCCTTAAGCTCTTCTATGTCCCTTCCTTGCCTTTGTTGCTCCTCCTTCATTGCTCTTTGATCTTCTCTTATTTCATGGAGAATGATGGAGTGCTCTTGATGTTCCACCCTTAATTGTTCCACATTGTAACTCAAATCTTCTAAGGAAGTGTTGAGTTGTTCCCAATAGTTGTTGGAAGGAAAGTGCATCCCTTGAGGCATCTCAGGGATTTCTTGATGATGAGCTTCCTCATGCATCTCATGAGAACCGTGGAGGGTCTCTCTTGCTTGCTCCATCCTCTTTTTGGTGATGGGCTTATCCTCTTCAATGAGGATGTCTCCTTCTATGATAACTCCAGCTGAGTAACATAGATGGCAAATAAGATGAGGAAAGCTAGCATTGCCAAAGTATAGGACTTATCGGCTATTTTGTAGAATTCATGGGGGATGACTTCATGAACTTCTACTTCCTCTCCAATCATGATGCTATGAATCATGATGGCCCGATCCACAGTAACTTCAGATCGGTTGCTAGTAGGAATGATGGAGCATTGAATGAACTCCAACCATCCTCTAGCCACAGGCTTGAGATCCAGTCTTCTTAGTTGAACTGGCTTGCCTTTGGAATCTATTGAACCGGCTTGCCTTTGGAGTCTCTTTTCCATTGAGCTCCTTCCACACATATGTCCATAAGGACTTGGTCCAACCTTTGATTAAAGTTGACCCTTCTAGTGTAGGGGCGTGCATCTCCTTGCATCATGGGTAAGTTGAATGCCAACCTCACATTTTCCGGACTAAAATCTTAGTATTTCCCCCGAACCATTGTAAGATAATTCTTTGGATTCGGGTTCACACTTTGATCATGGTTCCTAGTGATCCATACATTGGCATAGAACTCTTGAACCATTAAGATTCTGACTTGTTGGATGGGGTTGGTTAGAACTTCCCAACCTCTTCTTTGGATCTCATGTCGGATCTCTGGGTACTCATTTTTCTTGAGCTTGAAAGGGACCTCGAGGATCACCTTCTTCTTGGCCACAACATCATAGAAGTGGTTTTGATAGGCTTTAGAGATGAATCTTTCCATCTCCCATGACTCGGAGGTGGAAGCTTTTGTCTTCCCTTTCTCTTTTCTAGAGGTTTCTCCGGCCTTAGGTGTCATTAATGGTAATGGAAAAATAAAAAGCTTATGCTTTTACCACACCAAACTTAAAATATTGCTCGCCCTCGAGCAAGAGAAGAAAGAAAAGAAGAAGAAGAAGAAGAAAATATGGAGGAGAGGGGGAGAGGTGTATTCAGCCAAGAAGGAGAAGAGAGGTTTGTGTTGTGTGAAAATTAAGGAGAATGGAGGGGTTTATATAGGGAAGTGAGAGAGGGTAGATTCGGCCATTTAGGGTGGGTTTGGGTGGGAGAGATTTTTGAATTTTGAAGGTAGGTGGGGTTTATGGGGAAGAGTGGATGGATGTGAGTGGTGAAGGGGGTAATTGGGAAGAGAGATTAAGGTGATTGGTGAAGGGTTTTTGGGAAAGTGTGTTATAGGATTAATTAGGAGGTAAGGTGGGAATATGTTAGGTAGGGATCCTGTGGGGTCCACAGATCCTGAGATGATCCTGTGGGGTCCACAGATCCTGAGATGATCCTGTGAGGTCCACAGATTCTGAGGTGTCAAGGATTTACATCCCTGCACCAATTAGGCATGTAAAATGCCTTAGCATACCATTCTGGCGTTTAAACGCCGAAGTGGTGCACGTTCTGGGCGTTCAACGCCCATGTGCAGCATGTTTCTGGCGTTGAACGCCAATTCCATGCTTGTTACTGGTGTTCAGCGCCAGCTTTCTTCAGGACACATTCCTGGCATTTAAACGCCAGGATGTTGCTTGTTTCTGGCGTTCATCGCCAGATCCATGCTCTGTTCTGGCATTGAACGCCTGCCAGATGCTCCTTACTGGCGTTTAAACACCAGTAAGTCCTTCCTCCAGGGTGTGATTTTTCTTCTGCTATTTTTGATTCTGTTTTTAATTTTAATATTTTTTTCGTGACTCCACATGATCATGAACCTAATAAAACATAAAAGAACAATGAAAATAAAATAAAATTAGATAAATAAAAATTGGGTTGCCTCCCAACAAGCGCTCTTTTAGTGTCACTAGCTTGACAGTGGGCTCTCTTAGAGCCACAAAGGTGATCAGGTTAATGTTGTGGACTCCCAACACCAAACTTAGAGTTTGGATATGGGGGTTGATGAGCGGATAATTTATATGCTTTTTGACATTATTTTTAGGTAGTTTTTAATATAATCTAGTTACTTTTAGGGATTTTTTATTAGTTTTTATGCTAAATTCACATTTCTGGACTTTACTATGAGTTTGTATGTTTTCTGTGATTTTAGGTATTTTTTGGCTGAAATTGAGGAACCTGAGCAAAACTCTGATAGGAGGCTGACAAAGGACTGCTGATGCTGTTGGAATCTGACCTCCCTGCACTCGAAAAGGATTTTCTGGAGCTATAGAACTTTAAATGGCGCACTCTTAATGGCGTTGGAAAGTAGACATCCAAAGCTTTCCAGCAATATATAATAGTCCATATTTTATTCGGAATTTGATGACGTAAACTGGCGCTCAACGCCAATTCCATGTTGCTGTCTGGAGTCAAACGCCAGAAACACGTCACGAACCGGAGTTGAACGCCCAAAACATGTTACAACTTGGCGTTCAACTCCAAAAGAAGCCTCAGCTCATGGATAGATCAAGCTCAGCCCAAACATACACCAAGTGGGCCCTGGAAGTGGATTTATGCATTAATTACTTACTCCTGTAAACCCTAGTAGCTAGTCTATTATAAATAGGATAATTTTCTATTGTATTAGACATTTTTGGACGATTAGTTCTCAGATCATGGGGGCTGGCCATTCGGCCATGCCTGAACCTTTTACTTATGTATTTTCAACAGTGGAGTTTCTACACACCATAGATTAAGGGTGTGGAGCTCTGCTGTACCTTAAGTTTTAATGCCATTACTATTATTTTCTATCCAATTCGATTTATTCCTGTTCTAAGATATTCGTTGCACTTCAACTTGATGAATGTGATGATCCGTGACACTCATCATCATTCTCACCTATGAACGCACGTGATTGACAACCACTTCCGTTCTACCTTAAACCGGGCGCATATCTCTTGGATTCCTTAGTCAGAATCTTCGTGGTATAAGCTAGAATTGATGGCGGCATTCATGGGAATCTGAAAAGTCTAATCTTGTCTGTGGTATTCCGAGTAGGATTCCGGGATTGAATGACTGTAACGAGCTTCAAACTCCTGAAGGCTGGGCGTTAGTGACAGACGCAAAAGAATCACTGGATTCTATTCCAACCTGATTGAGAACCGACAGATGATTAGCCGTGCTGTGACAAAGCATTTAGACCATTTTCACTGAGAGGATGGGATGTAGCCATTGACAATGGTGATGCCCTACATACAGCTTGCCATGGAAAGGAGTGATGAAAAACTAGAAGGAAGAAGTAGGAAAGCAGAGATTCAAAAGGAACACAGCGCCTCCATACACCTATCTGAAATTCCCACCATTGAATTACATGAGTAACGTTATCTTTATTTCCTGTCTATTTTATTTATCTTCTAAATATCTAATCCAATTACATTTGAATCCGCCTGACTGGGATTTACAAGATGACCATAGCTTGCTTCATACCAACAATCTCTGTGGGATCGACACTTACTCACGTAAGGTATTACTTGGACGACCCAGTACACTTGCTAGTTAGTTGAACGGAGTTGTGATAAAATGTGATTCACGTTTGAGAGCACCAAGTCTTTGGAGCCATTGTAGATGATCACAATTTCGTCCACCAAGTTTTTGGCGCCGTTGCCAGGGATTGTTCGAGTATGGACAACTAACGGTTCATTTTGTTGCTCAGATTAGGTAATTTTCTTTTCAAAAAGTTTTCAAAAAAATTTTCAAAAAATTTTTTCTTTATTTTTCGTTTTTCTAAATAATATTTTCGAAAAAATAATAAAAATACAAAAAAAATTATAAAATCATAAAAATAAAAAATATTTTGTGTTTCTTGTTTGAGTCTTGAGTCAACTTTTAAGTTTGGTGTCAATTGCATGCTTTAAAAATTTTTCTTGCATTTTTCAAAAATTCATGCATTCATAGTGTTCTTCATGATCTTCAAATTGTTCTTGGTAAGTCTTCTTGTTTGATCTTGATGTTTTCTTGTTTTGTATCTTTTGTTGTTTTTCATATGCATTTTTTGTTTGTTAGAGTCCAAGAATTAAAGAATTCTAAGTTTGGTGTCTTGCATGTTTTCTTTGCATCAAAATTTTTTTTCAAAAATATGTTCTTGATGTTCATCATGATCTTCAAAGTGTTCTTGGTGTTCATCTTGACATTCATAGTGTTCTTACATGCATCTTGTGTTGTGATCCAAAATTTTTATGTTTTGGGTCATATTTGTGTTTTTCTCTCTTCTCATTAAAAATTCTAAAATAAAAAATATCTTTTCCTTATTTCTCTCCAAATTTTCGAAAATTTGAGTTGACTTAGTCAAAAATTTTTTAAAATTAGTTGTTTCTTACAAGTCAAGTCAAATTTTCAATTTTAAAAATCTTATCTTTTCAAAACTTTTTTAAAAAAATCAAATCTTTTTCATTTTTTTCTTATTAATTTCAAAAATTTTAAAATTATTTTCAAAATCTTTTTCTTAATTTTATTTCAAATTTTTGAAATTACACTAACAATTAATGTGATTGATTCAAAAATTTGAAGTTTGTTCCTTTCTTGTTAAGAAAGGTTCAATCTTTAAATTCTAGAATCTTATCTTTTAGTTTCTTGTTAGTTAAGTAATTAATTTTAATTTTAAAAATAAAATCTTTTTTCAAAATATCTTTTTCTTAAAAATCTTATCTTTTTATCATATCTTTTTATCTTATCTCTTATCATATCTTTTTCAAAATTTTATCTTTTTCAAAAATTTGATTTCAAAATATCTTATCTAACTTCTTATCTTCTTATCTTTTCAAATTTGACTTTAAAATCTTTTTCAACTAACTATTTGACTTTTTGTTTGTTTCTTATCTTTTTCAAAATCTCCTAACTACTTTTCCCTCTCTAATTTTCAAAAATACCTCCCTCTTTTTCAAAAATTCTTTTTAATTAAGTAATTGTTTTAAATTTTAATTTTAATTCTATCTCATCTTTAATTTTCGAAAATCATTAACTACTTTTCAAAATTAATTTTTGAATTCTCTCCCTCTTCTCTTCTTCTATTTATTTATTTATTTACTAACACTTCTCTTCACCTCTCTTCATCTCAAATCACTGCCTATATCCTCACCCTTGTGTTTGGATTCTCCATTCTTCTTCACTTTTATTCCTTTCTTCTTCTACTTACAATATGGAACCTCTTTACTGTGACATAGAAGATTTCTCTTTCTTTTCTTGTTCTCTTCTTCCCTATATGAGCAGGAACAAGGAAAAAGGCATTCTTGTTGAAGCTGACCCTGAACTTGAAAGGACTCTGAAGAGGAAATTAAGAGAAGCTAAATTACAACAATCCAGAGACAACCTTTCTGAAATTTTCAAACAAGAAAAGGAGATGGCAGCCGAACCCAACAACAATAATGCAAAGAGAATGCTAGGTGATTTCACTAAACCAACGTCCAAGTTTGATGGAAGAAGCATCTCCATTCCGGCCATTGGAGCAAACAACTTTGAGCTGAAACCTCAATTAGTTGCTTTAATGCAACAGAACTGCAAGTTTCATAGACTTCCATCTGAAGATCCTTATCAGTTTTTAACTGAGTTCTTGCAGATTTGTGAGACTGTTAAGACAAATGGAGTAGATCCTGAAGTCTATAGGCTCATACTTTTCCCTTTTGCTGTAAGATATAGAGCTAGAACATGGTTGGACTCACAACCTAAAGATAGCCTGGACTCCTGGGATAAGCTGATCACGACTTTCTTGGATAAATTATTTCCTCCTCAAAAGCTGAGCAAGCTTAGAGTGGATGTTCAGACCTTCAAACAAAAAGATGGTGAATCCCTCTATGAAGCTTGGGAAAGATACAAGCAGATGACCAAAAAGTATCCTTCTGACATGTTTTCAGAATGGACTATATTAGATATATTCTATTATGGTCTATTTGAGTTTTCCAAAATGTCATTGGACCATTCTACAGATGGATCCATTCACCTAAAGAAAATGCTTGTAGAAGCTCAAGAACTTATTGACATGGTTGCAAATAACCAATTCATGTACACTTCTGAGAGGAATTCCGTGAATAATGGGATGCCTCAGAGGAAGGGAGTTCTTGAAATTGATGCTCTGAATGCCTTATTGGCTCAGAACAAAGTATTGACTCAGCAAGTCAACATGATTTCTCAAAGTCTGAATGGATGGCAAAATGCATCCAACAGTACTAAAGAGGCAGCTTCTGAAGAAGCTGATGATCCTGAGAACCCTACAATAGCAGAGGTAAATTACATGGGTGAACCTTATGGAAACACCTATAATTCATCATGGAGAAATCATCCAAATTTCTCATGGAAGGATCAACAAAAGCCTCAACAAGGCTTTAATAATGGTGGAAGAAATAGGCTAAGCAATAACAAGCCTTTTTCATCATCTTCTCAGCAACAGATAGAGAATTCTGAGCAGAGCCCCTCTAATTTAGCAAATTTAGTCTCTGATCTGTCTAAATCCACTTTAAGTTTCATGAGTGAAACAAGGTCCTCCATCAGAAATTTGGAGGTACAAGTGGGCCAGCTAAGTAAGAAAATCATTGAAACTCCTCCCATTATTCTCCCAAGCAATACAGAAGAGAATCCAAAAGGAGAGTACAAGGCCATTGATATAATCAATATGGCCGAATGCACAAGGGAGGAGAAGGATGAAAATCCTAGTGAGGAAGACCTCCTGGGACGTCTCTCAAGCAAGAAGGAGTTCCCTATTGAGAACCTAAAGGAATCTGAGGCTCATATAGAGACCATAGAGATTCCACTAAATCTCATTCTGCCATTCATGAGCTCTGAAGACTATTCTTCCTCAGAAGAGGATGAAGATATGACTGGAGAGCAAGTTGCTCAATATCTAGGAGCTATCATGAAGCTGAATGCCAAGTTTTGAGGTACAACCTGCCTTATTCTCATTACAATTGGCAGACAAGTCAGTAAGACAAGCTTATGGATTAGTAGAGGACATGTTAGTAAAGGTTGAAGGCCTTTACATCCCTGCTGATTTCATAATCCTAGACACTAGGAAGGAAGAGGATGAATGCATCATCCTTGGAAGACCTTTCCTAGCCACAGTAGGTGCTGTAATAGATGTTAACAGAGAAGAATTAGTCCTTCAATTGAATGGGGACTACCTTTTGTTTAAAGCACACAGCCATCCTTCTGTAACAAGGGAGAGTAAGCATGAAAAGCTTCTCTCAGTACAGAGTCAAACAGAGCCCCCACAGTCAAACTCTAACTTTTGTGTTGGGAGGCTACAGCCAAACTTTAAGTTTGGTGTTAAGACCCCATATCCAAACTCTAAGTTTGGTGTTGGGATTTTATGATGAGCGGATAATTTATATGCTTTTTGGCATTGTTTTTAGTATGTTTTTAGTATGTTCTAGTTAGTTTTTATTATATTTTTATTAGTTTTTAGTTAAAATTCACTTTTCTGGACTTTACTATGCATTTGTATGTTTTTCTATGATTTCATGTATTTTTTGGCTGAAATTGAGGGACCTGAGCAAAAATCTGATTCAGAGGCTGAAAAGGACTGCAGATGCTGTTGGATTCTGACCTCCCTGCACTCGAAGTGGATTTTCTGGAGCTACAAAAGCCCAATTGGCGCGATCTCAATTGCGTTGGAAAGTAGATATCCTGGGCTTTCCAGAAATGTATAATAGTCCATACTTTGCTCGAGATTTGATAGCCCAAACAGGCGTTCCAAATTTGCTTAAGAATTCTGGCGTTTAACGCTGGAACTGGCACAAGAATGGGAGTTCAACGCCCAAACTGGCACAAAAGCTGGCGTTTAACTCCAAGAAAAGTCTCTACACATGAAAGCTTCAATGCTCAGCCCAAGCACACACCAAGTGGGCCCGGAAGTGGATTTTTATGTAATTTACTCATCTTTGTAAACCCTAAGCTACTAGTTCTCTACAAATAGAACCTTTTGCTATTGTATTAGACATCTTTTGATCATGTTTTTATGATTGAACCCTCTTTGGGAGGCTGGCCATTCGGCCATGCCTAGACCTTGTTCTTATGTATTTTCAACGGTGGAGTTTCTACACACCATAGATTAAGGTGTGGAGCTCGACCTCGAGTATCAATGCAATTACTATTGTTCTTCCATTCAATTCAGCTTATTCTTGTTCTAAGATATCACTTGTTCTTCAA
>NC_029774.3:14422790-14426077 GCF_000817695.3 Arachis duranensis | reverse complement strand
AGCTTGCCATGGAAAGGAGTAAGAAGGATTGGATGAAGACAGTAGGAAAGCAGAGAGACGGAAGGGACAAAGCATCTCCATACGCTTATCTGAAATTCTCACCAATGAATTACATAAGTATCTCTATCTCAATCTTTATGTTTTATTCATATATCATTCATAACCATTTGAATCTGCCTGACTGAGATTTACAAGATGACCATAGCTTGCTTCATACCAACAATCTCCGTGGGATCGACCCTTACTCGCGTAAGGTTTATTACTTGGACGACCCAGTGCACTTGCTGGTTAGTTGTGCGAAGTTGTGATAAAGAGTTGAGATTGCAATTGAGCGTACCATGTTGATGGCGCCATTGATGATCACAATTTCGTGCACCAAGTTTTTGGCACCGCTGCCAGGGAATTAAGTGTTCTAACTACAATTTCGCATTTGTTCCCTGCAATAACAGTGCCAAGTTTTGATCCGGCAACAACACCAAGTTTTTGGCGCCGTTGCTGGGGATCGTTTGAGTTTGGACAACTGACGGTTCATCTTGTTGCTTAGATTAAGTATTTTTCTTCAGAATTTTTAAGAATGAATTCTAGAGTTTCAAGGTGATGTTCTTATCATCACTAAAGCTGATTGATTCTCATCAATTTAGCTCTTGAATGCAATGTCCTACTGAAGCTTGGCTAGCCATGTCTAATCTTATTAGACTACAGCTTTAGACTAACATTGCATGATTCCTGGAATTCTTATTAAAAGTTTTGATCCTCTTTATTTTCTTTTTCCACATAATTTTTGAAAAATCCAAAAAAATTACAAAATCATAAAAACCAAAAATATTTCTTGTTTGAGTCTAGTGTCTCATTTTAAGTTTGGTGTCAATTGCATGTTTCTATTCTTCTTGCATTTTTCGAATTCAATCATGTGTCTTCATTGATCTTCAAGTTGTTCTTGATGATTTCCTTACTCTGATCTTTAAATTCTCTTGTCTTGAGTGTTTTGTTGTTTCTCATATGCATTCTCAATTTGTTAGTGTCAATAGTATACAAACTTCTAAGTTTGGTGTCTTGCATGCATTGTTTATTTGATCTTAGTTTAATTTTGATTATTCCTCATTATTAAAAATCCAAAAAAAATTTTAATTTGTGTCTTTATTAAAAATTCAAAAAAAATTTTTATTTTGTGTCTTTTCAAGTCAATAATACAAAGAATTTAAGATTCAGAACATACAGCAGAGGAATTACACAGAAAAAGCTGGGCGTTCAAAACGCCCAGTGAAGAAGGAAAACTGGCGTTTAAACGCCAGCCAGGGTACCTGGCTGGGCGTTTAATGCCCAAAGGGTAGCATTTTGGGCGTTAAACGCCAGAATGGATACCATTCTGGGCGTTTAACGCCAGGATGGCACAAGAGGGAAGATTTTGTTTTTAGTTCAAATTTTTTTCAAGTTTTCAAAATTTTTCAAAATCAAATCTTTTTCAAATCATATCTTTTCAATCATATATTTTCAAAATCAATTTTTTTCCATTTTCAAAAATACTTGCTAACAATTAATGATTTGATTCAACATTTCAAGTATGTTGCCTTTTCTGTTGAGAAAGGTTTAATGTTTGAATCATATCTTTTCTTGTTAGCCAAGTCATTGATTTTAAAAATCAAATCTTTTTAAATTGTTTTTCAATCATATCTTTTTAAAACTATATCTTTTCAATCATATCTTGTTAATCACATCTTTTTCAAAATAATTTTTAATCATATCTTTTTGATTTCTAAATTCAAAACCTTTTTCAAATTTCACTTAATTTCTTTCCCAATCTTAGTTTTCGAAAATCAATTACCATTTTTCAAAATTTCTTTAAATTAATTCACTTTAATTTTCGAAAATTTCATTCCCTCTTCTCACATCCTTCTATTTATGGACTAACACTCCTCCTCAATGCACAATTTGAACTCTATCTGTCTTGATAAGTTCGAATTCTTCTACCTCCTCCTTCTATTCTTCTTTTCCTCTGACACTTCAAAGAATCTCTATACTGTGACATAGAGGATTCCATATTTTCTTGTTCTCTTCTCTTTCATATGAGCAAGAGCAAGGACAAAAGCATTCTTGTTGAGGCTGACCCTGAACCTGAAAGGACCTTGAAGCAAAAGCTAAGAGAAGCTAAAGCACAACTCTCTGTAGAGGACCTAATAGAAATCTTCAAAGAAGAATAACCCATGGCAGCCGAAAACAATAATAATGCCACCAATGCAAGGAAGGTGCTTAGTGACTTTACTGCACATACTCCCGACTTCTATGGGAGAAGCATCTCTATCCCTGCCATTGGAGCAAACAACTTTGAGCTTAAGCCTCAATTAGTTTCTCTAATGCAACAGAATTGCAAGTTCCATGGACTTCCATTAGAAGATCCTCATCAGTTTTTAGCTGAATTCTTGTAAATCTGTGACACTGTCAAGACTAATGGGGTTGACCCTGAGATCTATAGACTTATGCTATTCCCTTTTGCTGTAAGAGACAGAGCTAGGATATGGTTGGACTCACAACCTAAAGAAAGCCTGAACTCTTGGGAAAAGCTAGTCAATGCCTTCTTGGCAAAGTTCTTTCCACCTCAAAAATTGAGTAAGCTTAGAGTGGAAGTCCAAACCTTCAGACAGAAGGAAAGTGAATCCCTCTATGAAGCTTGGAAAAGATACAAACAATTAATCAGAAAATGTCCCTCTGACATGCTTTCTGAATGGAGAATCAAAAAATGTCCCTCTGACATGCTTTCTGAATGGAGCATCATAGGTATCTTCTATGATGGTCTGTCTGAACTATCCAAGATGTCATGGACAGCTTTGCTTGAGGATCTCTTCATCTGAAGAAGACGCCTGCAGAAGCTCAAGAACTCATTGAAATGGTTGCAAGTAACCAATTCATGTACACTTCTGAAAGGAATCCTGTGTACAATGGGACGAATAAGAAGAAAGGAATTCTTGAGATTGATACTCTGAATGCCATATTGGCTCAGAACAAAATATTGACTTAGCAAGTTAATATGATTTCTCAAAGTCTGTCTGGAATGCAAGCTGCACCAGGCAGTACTAAGGACGCTTCATCTGAAGAAGAAGCTTATGATCCTGAGAACCCTTCAATGGAAGAGGTGAATTACATGGGAGAATTCTATGGAAACACCTATAATCCTTCATGGAGAAATCATCCAAATCTCTCATGGAAGGATCAACAGAGACCTCAACAAGGTTTCAACAACAATAATGGTGGAAGAAACAGGTTTAGCAATGGCAAGCCTTTTCCATCATCTT
>NC_029774.3:14422259-14422753 GCF_000817695.3 Arachis duranensis | reverse complement strand
CAACAGATAGAGAATTCTAAGCAGAGCCACTCTGACTTAGCAACCATGGTCTCTGATCTAATCAAAACCACTCAAAGTTTCATGACTGAAACTAGGTCCTCCATTAGAAACTTGGAGGCACAAGTGGGTCAGCTAAGTAAGAAAGTTACTGAACTCCCTCTTAGTACTCTTCCAAGCAATACAGAAGAGAATCCAAAAGGAGAGTGTAAAGCCATCAACATGCCCGAATTTGGAGAGGAGAAAGAGGCAGTGAGCGCCACTGAGGAAGACCTCAATGGACGTCCACTGGCCTCCAACGAGTTCCCTAATGAGGAACCATGGGAATATGAGGCTCACACTGAGACCATAGAGATTCCATTGGATTTACTTCTGCCATTCATGAGCTCTGATGAGTATTCTTCTTCTGAAGAGGATGAAGATGTCACTGAAGAGCAAGTTGCTAAGTACCTTGGAGCAATCATGAAGCTAAATGACAAGTTATTTGGTAATGAGAC
>NC_029774.3:14419862-14421935 GCF_000817695.3 Arachis duranensis | reverse complement strand
GACCATTACATCCTTGTTGATTTCATAGTCCTAGAGACTGGGAAGTGCATGGGTGAATCCATCATCCTTGGCAGACCCTTCCTAGCCACATCAAAGGCTGTGATTGATGTTGACAGAGGAGAATTGATCATTCAAGTGAATGAAGAATCCTTTGAGTTTAAAGCTCAAGGATACCCCTCTGTAACCATGGAGTGGAAGCATGAAGAGCTTCTCTCAAAACAGAGTCAAACAGAGCCCCCACAGTCAAACTCTAAGTTTGGTGTTGGGAGGTTCCAACATTGCTCTGAACATCTGTGAGGCTCCATGAGAGCCCACTGTCAAGCTACTGACATTAAAGAAGCGCTTGTTGGGAGGCAACCCAATGTTATATTTATCTATTTTCCTTTGTTATTTTATGTTTTTTTTATAGGTTGATGATCATTGAAAGTCACAAAATCAATTGAAAAAGCAAAAACAGCATGAAAACCAGAAAGAAAAACAGCACACCCTGGAGAAAAATTTGCTGGCGTTTAAACGCCAGTGAAGATAGCAAAATGGGCGTTTAATGCCCAGTCTGGCACCATTCTGGGCGTTTAACGCCAGAAAGGGGCACCAGACTGGCGTTTAACGCCAGGAATGGGCAAGAAGCTGGCGTTAAACGCCAGAAATGGGCACCAGCCCGGCGTTTAACTCCAGGATTTGCAGAAGGAGCATTTTTGCTCGCCATTGGGTGCAGGGATGAATTATCCTTGACACCTCAGGATCTGTGGACCCCACAGGATCCCCACATATCCCACCGCTCTCTCTCATCTTCACTCCTTCATTTTCACACTACTTCTCCCCCTTGGCTGAAAAACAAAGCCACCTCCATCTCCTCTATTTCTTCTTCTTCTACTCTCTTTTTTCTTCTTTTGCTCGAGGACGAGCAAACCTTCTAAGTTTGGTATGGTAAAAGCATTGCTTTTTATTTTTCCATAACCATTTATGGCACCTAAGGCCGGAGAAACCTCTAGAAAGAGGAAAGGTAAGGTAAAAGCTTCCACCTCCAAGTCATGGGAGATGGAGATATTCATCTCAAGGGTGCATCAAGACCACTTCTATGAAGTTGTGGCCAAGAAGAAGGTGATCCCCGAGGTCCCTTTCAAACTCAAAAAGGGTCAACTTTGATCAAAGGTTGGACCAAGTCCTCATGGATACCACTAAGAAAAGGATGGAGCAAACAAGAGATCCCACTCATGGACATGAGGAAATTCCTCATCATGAAATCCCTGAGATGCCTCAAGGGATGCACTTTGCTCCACAAAATTATTGGGAGCAAATCAACACCTCCCTAAGAGAATTAAGCTCCAACATGGGACAACTAAGGGTGGAGCACTAAGAACATTCCATCCTCCTCCATGAAATTAGAGAAGATCAAAAAATCATGAGAGAGGAGCAACAAAGGCAAGGAAGAGACATTGAGGAGATCAAGCACTCCATAAGATCTTCAAGAGGAAGAACAAGCCGCCATCACTAAGGTGGACCCGTTCTTTAATCTCCTTGTTCTTTATTTTTCTGTTTTTTTTTCAAAAATTATGCTTTATGTTTTATTTATGTCTTATGATCATTAGTGTCTTAGTGCCTATTCCTTAAAGTTATGAATGTCCTATGAATCCATCACCTTTATTAAATGAAAAATGTTCTTAATTGAAAAAGAGAAGAATTGCATGAATTTCGAATTTTATAACAGATTAATTATTTTGATGTGGTGGCAATACTTTTGACTTCTGAATGTATGCTTGAACAGTGCATATGTCTTTTGAATTTGTTGTTCATGAATGTTAAAATTGTTGGCTCTTGAAAGAATGATGAAAAAAGGAGACATGTTACTGAGGATCTGAAAAATCATAAAAATGATTCTTGAAGCAAGAAAAAGCAGTGAATACAAAAAAAAGAGAGATTATGTGCGGAAAAAAAAAGAGAGAAAGCAAGCAGAAAAAGCCAATAGCCCTTTAAACCAAAAGGCAAGGGTAAAAATAAAGTCGTGATCCTTTGAGCATCAGTGGATAGGAGGGCCTACAGGAATAACATCCTGGCCTAAGCGGCTAAACCAAG
>NC_029774.3:14418841-14419766 GCF_000817695.3 Arachis duranensis | reverse complement strand
TCAGGTCCTTTCTATGGATCACTTTCTATAACTTCTTGCATTATTCTGTTTTCATCTTTGCCGATTTTGTAGAGATTGGGTTTAACCCTCGTTTGGTTGACCTTTTGATGAATTTGGTTTTCATCTTTGGTCTTTATCATGATCGCGTAGTGATGAGCGGATAATTTATACGCTTTTTGGTATTATTTTTAGTATGTTTTTAGTATGATGTAGTTAGTTTTTATTATATTTTTATTTGTTTTTAGTTAAAATTCACTTTTATGGACTTTACTATGAGTTTGTGTGTTTTTCTGTGATTTTAGGTATTTTCTGGCTGAAATTGAGGGACCTGAGCAAAAATCTGATTCAGAGGCTGAAAAGGACTGCAGATGCTGTTGGATTCTGACCTCCCTGCACTCGAAGTGGATTTTCTGGAGCTACAGAAGCCCAATTGGCGCGCTCTCAATTGCGTTGGAAAGTAGACATCTTAGGCTTTTCAGAAATGTATAATAGTCCATACTTTGCCCGAGATTTGATGGCCCAAACAGGCGTTCCAAATCAGCTTAAGAATTCTGGCGTTTAACGCCGGAACTGGCACAAGAATGGGAGTTAAACACCCAAACTGGCACAAAAGCTGGCGTTTAACTCCAAGAGAAGTCTCTACACATGAAAGCTTCAATGTTCAGCCCAAGCACACACTAAGTGGGCCCGGAAGTGGATTTTTATGTCATTTACTCATCTTTGTAAATCCTAAACTACTAGTTCTCTACAAATAGGACCTTTTGCTATTGTGTTAGGAGAATCTTTTGATCATGTTTTTATGATTGAACCCTCTTTGGGAGGCTGGCCATTCGGCCATGCCTAGACCTTGTTCTTATGTATTTTCAACGGTGGAGTTTCTACACACCATAGATTAAGGTGTGGAGCTCTGCTGTACCTCGAGTAT
>NC_029774.3:14409676-14418627 GCF_000817695.3 Arachis duranensis | reverse complement strand
TTTTTCAGGTCTCTTTCAGGGATTACTTTTTATAACTTTTTGTCGCTTTGATCGGCTTGGGCCGACTTCATCATGTCGGTCCTGTCGAGTTACTTGGTAATCCTCTTTTTTGGACCTTGTTCAGGTCTCTTTCAGGGATTACCTTTGTAACTTTATCTTTCTGGGCTGACTTCGTCACGTCAGACTTTGTCGAGTTACTTGATAATCCTCTTTCTTGGACCTTGTTTCAGATCTCTTTCAGGGATTATCTTTTGTAACTTTATCTTTCTGGGCCGACTTCGTCATGTCAGGCCATGTCGAGTTACTTGATAATCCTCTTTCTTGGACCTTGTTCAGGTCTCTTTCAGGGATTACCTTTGTAACTTTTTTGTAGGAGTCCGACTTCATCATGTCGGGCTCTTTGAAGTTATAGTAATCCGCTTTTATAGGGTTGGCCAGACCTCTTTCCAGGGCTTTACTTATAACTTGGGTTGTTGTGGCTGGTCCGACTTTTTGTGCCGGCCAGTCTTTTAAGTTATTTTATAGCAATCTATTTTATTAGGACCTCGTCAGGTCCTTTCTATGGATCACTTTCTATAACTTCTTGCATTATTTTGTTTTCATCTTTGCCGATTTTGTAGAGTTTGGGTTTTAACCCTCGTTTGGCAGACCTTTTGATGAATTTGGTTTTCATCTTTGGTCTTTATCGTGATCCCGTAGTGAATTTGATTTTCACTTTCTGCCGATCTGTAGCTTTATAATCGGACGATGAATGTTTCAGATTAATGCGTCTTGATTGAGCAGTGAATTTGGTTTTCACTTTGTCGACCTTTGTCGAAATCAAACGATGAATTCGGTTTTCATCGTGGTCGGGTGGTGAAGTTGGTTTTCACCTTGCCGACCTGTTGCTTTGTAATTAGACGATGAATTTGGATTTCATCTTACCGACTTTGTCGTGATCAGGCGGTGAATTTGGTTTTCACCTTGCCAAAATTTGTCGTGATCGGGCGGTAAATTTGGTTTTCACCTTGCCGACCTGTCGTAATCGGACGTCTTGGTAGGAAACTTTTTAGGGAATCTGCAAACTTTTAAACAATAAAATGAAGATATGAATAAGAGTGTGTACATGTTAGTGCTTACCCTTCTAGGTCGGGCAATCTTTTTTGATCTCGGCCTGGTGCCCTTTTTAGATTGCAGGCATGCCATGACCTTGGTAGCTCTTGTCCCTCGAGGTTGGATACTCTGTCGTAGCCTTTCCCCAGTTCCTCTGAACACTTGGTATGGTTCTTTCCAGTTGGTTGCTAGCTTTCCTTTCCCTAACCGACCTGTTCCGATGTCATTTCAGAATAGGATGGGGTAGTTGTTAGCGAAACTTCGCTGGATTACCTTCTGATTGTATCTTGAGGCCATTTGACGCTTTAAGGCTTTCTCCCTAATCCGAGTAGGTCGAGTTCTTCCCTTTGGTTTTGGGAGTTGACCTCTTTATTGTAGAGGATCATTCTGGGGGATCCTTCTTCGATCTCTACTGGGATCATTGCCTTCACTCCGTGTGGTGAAGTGTGGAGTTGTTCAATATGCCCATAGGACTTGTGGGAGCTCTTCAGCCCAAGCTCCCTTTTGATCTGAAGAACTTTGGTTCTTTCTGCAAAAAGTTTGTGTCTTTGATCATTTGTTGTGACTTTTCTTTTGTCGTTCGCCTTTTGAGGAGAATGTGTGCTTTGCTTAGGATTTGGTTGCTGTTCCTATTTCTTTTCATCGTTGCTTGACTCCTTTTGTACAAAAGTTTGAGCTTTTGTGTTGACCTTTTATTTGAGAGTGTTCGGACTATTTGGGTATAGATTGTCGGCTTCTCTTTTCTGTGTTCTTGCCCTGTTGTTGCCTCCAAAGGGTGCCCCTGGACTTTCGTGTGAGTCCTGGGGTTTCTCTTTTACTGCTGTATCTGATATCTGATGTTTTGCTGTTACTGTCTGAGTTGTTTCCTTATTTGTCTGAGTTATTTGGTAATAACCCCATGGTTGACCTATGTCTTCTTGAAAAAATATTGCTGAAATGTCTAGTAAGATCCCAGACACCATGTCTGATTGACTAGATTCCATAGTTGTAATGCGTGATTTAGGATGTTCCGTAGAAATTGTAGGGATAAGGATGGGGAGGAGAATTATGAGCTGGTGTTGCCGGACCCTGAGGAGAGGGTTTGTTTTCCTTCCTTGTTGTGGTCTTGTAATGTAGCCTGGATGAGGCTTCTGTTATTGCCCCCTGGTTTGGTGTTGGCTAGTTTTGAAAATGAATCAGCTCAGGCATTTTGCTCCTGAGGTATGTGTCGGACTTCATATTCTCCGAATTGTCCGAGCTGTTGGTGCTGGCTGATTTTTAAAGTGCATCAGCTCGGGCATTCTGCTCCTGAGGTATGTGTCAAACTTTATATTCCCCGAAATGTCCGAGCTGTTTTTTGTTTTTGTCCAGGGTCCCCCGAATTGTCCGAGCTGTTCTCTGGTTTTGTTCAGGGTCCCCCGAATTACCCGAGGTATTTTTTCATGGTGGGATCCTCAGCTTGGTCATTTAGCTTGATTTGGCTTCCCTGATCGCTTTCTATAATTACACCCGCACCACTCCCAGTTTTGTTTGAAGAGTCGTCCATGTAGAGTTTCCATTTTGTAGGAGTTCCCGGGATGTCAGTGTACTCTGTAATGAAGTTGGCCAGATACTATGATTTGATGGCTGTCCGAGCTTCATGTCGAAGATTGAATTCGAATAACTCGATTACCCACTGTAGGATTCTTCCAGCTAAGTCTGTTTTCTGTAGGATGCCTTTTATGGGCTGGTTGGTCTGAACTCTAATAGTGTGAGCTTGAAAATATGGGCAGAGTTGTCGAGAAGAGAATATGAGGGCGTAGGTGAACTTTTCTATCTTTTGATAGTTTAGTTCGGCCCCTTGTAGAGCCTTGATGATGAAGTAGACGGGTTGTTGCCCACTTTTGTCTTCTTTAACTGGTGATGAGGCTATTGCCCGACTTCCCACTACGAGGTATAATATGAGCTTTTTACTTTGCCTTGGTCAGGTTAGAATGGGTGGTTGCCCCAAGAATTTTTGAAATCTCGGAAGGCTTGTTTGCACCCGGTTGTCCTATTCAAACCTCTCTCTCTTCCTTAATATCCCTCTTTGAGGTGTCCTTTGCGAGATGATTTAGATATCCCTCCTCCTGCGAATCCTCCATGAACATGTCTCTCTGGGGTGTGAGGTGGATGTTCAATTCGTCCGACCTCTTTGGTGTGAGACGTTTCGACTCGTCCGACCTCTTTGGTGTGAGGTAGACCTTCAACTTGTCCAACCACTTTGGTGTGAGATGGACCTTCAACTTTGTCCGACCTCTTTGGTGTGAGGTGGACCTTCAATGCGTCCGACCTCTTTGGTGTGAGATGGACCTTCAACTTTGTCTGACCTCTTTGGTGTGAGGTGGACCTTCAATGCGTCCGACCTCTTCGGTGTGAGGTGGACCTTCAACGCGTCTGACCTCTTTGGTTTTGGATTGGGCGAGGTGGTGGGATCTTCTCAGTGTTTCATATTTCATGGTAGACATCCACAAGAGACACCCGAAGGGGTGTAATTGTGGTATTTTCTAGGCTTCTCTCCATGTTGATCTTCTTTTTTCTTGGACTCATTATCCTTATCCCGAGAGGAGTAGGAATGTTCTATTTTTGAGATCTCTCCTAGTCGAGAGTTTTCCTCCATGTTGATGTACTTCTCTGCTTGTTCTTGTACCTCATTTAGAGATGTTTGGGTGCTTCTTAGACATTGAGTGGCTAAAAGGTCCTTCTCGTAGACCATTGATGAGGCCCCTGATAGCTGCTTCTGTTGGCAAACTTTGTATGCCCAGACATGTTTTGTTGAATCTTTCCATGTAGTTGCGAAGGCTCTCTCAATCTCCTTGCTTGATCCCTAATAGGCTCGGTGCGTGTTTGGCTTTGTCCTTCTGGATGGAGAATAATGGATTGCATCTGAGGCCTCCGTGAGATACATCATGCTTATGAAATTGCTAAGATGATAGCTTGAATCTGATGTGCCGTCGTGTGGAGTCATCTCTGGAGCTTTGAAGTCCTTTGAGTCCTTTAGCTTTCATGATCTCTTTGGTGAATAGATCCTGGTCCTTGCAGGAGCTATCCTCATGAGAGGATCGATTAGCTTTGGCCTTGAGATCGGCTTCGAGTTTTAGGAGTTTGTCCTCCAATTTTCGGCGTCGCTTTATCTCCCTTTGTAGGTCTTTCTAAGGCTCTCGTTGATGTAGGGCTTCTTCTTCTAGTTGTTTTAAACAGTCTTGAAGCGCCTCCATGGCTCCCGTGTTTGGAGAATCCTTTTCGTTGTTAAGTTGAGGAGTATCCTTTGGTGTAGTGTCTGCATTTTTGTGCGGCATTCTATCCTCTAGATCTGAATCGTGGTCGTTATCATGGTTGTCCGCCATGGTGATGGGATGACTTCCAAGTTCCCCGGCAATGGTGCCAATGTTCCGCGGGTTACCTGAAACTGAAGGTCGATCTCGGATGAGATCTTCTGTACTGGTCAAAGCTGTTGTATCCGACCTGTTTAGAGCTAGTGGCCGGAGCTGTCGTGTCCGACTTGTTGGATCTGGCAGTGCTGCAGATCCTTCGTCCCCGGAGGGTGGGGATACCTGCAAGGGACTCCGATGCTTAAGTTAGCAAGGGTATCAAGCAGGTATTGAGTAAAATCAGAGTATGAGTTATACCTGGGTGCTCCAGTGTATTTATAATGGTGTGGAGTGACCTTTTTAGATAAGATAAGTTAGTTATCTTATCTTATCTTATCTTTATCTTTGAGTGAGGTCATCTTATCTTCAGGGAAACCGCCTTTATCTTTCTGTGCTTTGGCTGCCTTTAGATTGGGCTGTGTTCCTTCGTTTTGGGCCTGTTTTGGGCTCCTTTGGCGAGTTGGCCGAGCTCTTTGAGAAGAGGTCGGGCATTTGGCCGAGCTCTTTGAGAAGAGGTCGGATAGTCTGACCTGAAGAGGTCGATCAGCTTGTCGCTAAACATCCCGGGTCGGACAGCTTGACCCAGGGTATGAACAGAAGGGAATGTTGTACTTTTTCTGTTGAGTCACCTTCCACATTGAGTCTCTGATAAAGGAAAGAACAGAGATCCTCTTCTCCTCTAGAATAGCCCAAAGCAAAACTGCCACACAGACCCTAATGTGCGTGGCATGCGTGCTTGGTAGGATGTAGTCGGCAATGATCTATTGCCAGATCCTCGCCTCAAGATTTAGGTCAGTGCACGCGATGCTCTGTGGGACGGCATTTTTTTCCCTGTTGTACTCCCATTTGGCCTCAGGAGTGCCAATCTTTTACAAAAACACGTCCAATGAAAGCTTGCTCGATGTCAAGTTCTTCACTATCTAAGTGTAAGCGTCACAAGCCGAAGGAATATGCGGAATATCTAAGAGGGCCTCTAAAGCATGATCAGAGGTGTCCAGTGTGACACCTCTCAGAAAAACAGCTTGGCATCCCTCTTAAGTAGATTTTTGTAGAATTCTTTGACCTGGTGTTCATTGATTTCCACCGGATTGAATTCTACGAATTTCTAATGGTAAAAATTTAGTCTATCAAGAATTTAGTATGCATATTTCTCCGATAAGTTTAGCTTCCTCTCGTAGTGAAAGGCTTTTGATTCCACTTTCTTATATTGTTCTTGGGCTTCCGCATTAATGAACGTGTCCAGTTGATTACTCAGAGGCGCAGGAGGAGAACGAGCCAAAGGATTGGCTTTTTCCTTTCCTTTGCGAGGCATCCTGAAAAAAGACAAAAAAATAGAGTACAACTCAAGAGAAACAGATAAGAATCACAAAACAAAGAAGAAATAATCAAACAATTCAAGTAATAGCCAATAAGGTAAACAAACACTCAATTGATGAAAAACATGTATAAAATAGCCAAATGGTCAAAAAGAGTGTATTTTCCACTATCAAGCAACCTAAGTAACATAAAAGAGAATGAACAACAATTAAAGCATATATATGACTTAGGTGTAACAATGCAAGTGAATAGAACCAAGACTTGGTCATTCTCTAATTATGCCTAAAAAAAGGTAACCAAGTTCAAACCAAAAACTGGCACTAAGAGAATAGCCAAGTCAACAATGAGAGCATGCACTTATTCATGTTCAAAAGTGGAAAACAATCAAGCATATACATCCTTCATCAACAAAGCAATCAGTTGAAGAAGTTCAATTTGGATTGCTAAAAAATTTAAAGGAACAATTAGCTATATATGTGATCAGTTATGTCAAAACGACATGAATAAGGTACAACCACAATTCACTCAACAAAACCAGTTATGTACTTATAATGCACCAACCAGGTAATTAAGGCTGGGATTTCAAATCAAGTTGGTGTTTAAGCGAGAATGAGAAAAAGTACATAACTCAGAGCATCCACTAAAGTATGATATGCACAGCAAATATTGACACCAAACAACAATAATCACAGTTCTAGCTTCCAAGTTTAGTTTGATGTTCAAGCAGAAATTGCACAAGGTACATAATCATAATCCAAGTTCAAGCATCATCAAAATTAATATGAAACTACACAAATATGAATCATAATGCATATTGGAAGGAAAATCCAAAACTTATGCTGATCAGGCATAGGAATTGAATCAAAAATTCCATTCAGGCATTTCATCAGGTAGGTTATGTGCAGAATTTACAAGCAGCAATCACAGTTCATACAGAAAAAATCAATCATTCAGTCCTAGAAAAATCAAAAATAATCAGCCAGCATCAAGCATTCAATCCAGAAAATAGAAATCAACTAAACTATAGCCTCCTAATCACTAAAGCAAAAATAAAAAGCAATAATAGAAAGTAAATGAAACAGAAATAGTGCAGGGTACAGGAAAGGACATGGAACCTGCGTTGAACGGGAAGAAGATAAAGAAATGGGGAGGCGAGGGCGGTGGCGGATGTCGCGGTGGCACAGAAGCTCGCGGCTGCTAGTGGTGTTTGCCAGTCTAGAGGCACGAACTAGAGCTGGCTGTGGCGGATAGAAAACAGTGCAGAGACAGGGGAGAAATGGTAAAATATAGGAGAAGAAAAAGGAAGAAGAAAGAGAGAGAAGGTCGGTGATGGCGGGGTGGTCGCCAGCGGTGATGAAGGGTGGATGGAGGTGGTGGTTGGGGTTGTTGGGTTGAAGTCTAGTGGTAATGGGGTCTCAGAGAAAAGAAGAAGAAGAAAGGGTGATAGGGTCTGTGAAGTGCGACAGTCTCCTTTTCGAATTAACGTTCGAAAAGTGACCTGTGCATACGCACAAGGTCGTGTGCAGACACACACCAGGGACAGAGAAGCGTATGCGCACACACGAAAGGGAAAAAAAGGGGTTTGCGTTCACACGCACAAGGGGTGCGTGCGCTGCGACCAGAAGGGGTGTCCAAAGTTGTGCGTGCGCTCAGAGCTATGTGCACGCACATATAGTTTTTTTTTTTTTAAGGATAGGGTAAAGTGTGCATACGCATGCAAGGTGTACGGACGCATAGAGAGAAAAGAAGGGGTGTACACACGCACAAACCGTGCGCGTGCTGTGAATAGAGGGAGTATTTAGGAGTGTACGGGCGCACGTTGCTGTGCGTATGCACAGGGACGGAAAAATAGGGGAACTGTGCGCATGCACAAGGTTGTGCGTACGCACATGACTCTGTTCCTGCAACAAAAATTTTGCCCCTAAGGCATCAAACATGACATCCAAAACATGTTTTCAAGTCCCAAAACATCATAAAACTCCCAAAAACATATTTCACTAAAATTACCCAAAAAACTTCAAAATAAAACTAACCAACCAAGCAATATAACCAATTATTCATGAAACAAAAGCCAAAAGAGAGAAAGCTAGAAGGATATTACCATGGTGGGGTGTCTCCCACCTAGCACTTTGGTTTAAAGTCCTTAAGTTGGACTTTATGAGGAGATCCTTCTTAGGGTGGCTTATGCTTCCACTGCCCCTTGAATCTCCAACCAAGTTTGTTATTGATTTGACCTCCGGGGTCCCAAATGGATTGCATCAAACTCTTGAGAGACTCCAAGATAGCAACTAGGATCCCTGAGTGTTAACTTTTGAAATGAATGTTCGGATCCCATATTCTAGTCTCTCTATCACTTTTGTGTTGGCTTTTGCTCTTGCACTTGAATACACAACATCTTGAATCACCTTTGAAGCACCCAAACCATTCGTGGAATCCTCTCAATTGTATATTGCACCATGTATACCTTGAATTCCTTTTGCAACCAACATCCAATTCTTCATTGTTCAACACATCAAGAAGTACCCTAAGTTGATAATCTGTTTCTAAGAGAGCAAATTGATGTGGGCCTATGAAGCTTATTGAAGAAATCGTTACCCACTCAATTTGTCCTTGGGTTGGTGTTGCTTCCTTACCCATTTCTTCCTTCTCTTTCCCATCACTTAAGTCGTAACATGGGGGTTATGAGAAGTCTACCTCCAAGTCTCTATCAAAATCAATGGGAAGAGGCTCTTTGGGATCATTGAGGGGATTGACCAAGGAGGACAAAAAATCACCGATGATGGAATCCTCATCTTGATCAATCTCTCTCAATTCTCCCTCTCTTTCCTCTGGTTCCCATACTTTACTTTCTTCCTCTTGTTGCACTTCAAGTTCTAGCTCTTCTTCTTTCCCTTGAGGCTCCATGCTCTTCTCTTCACCACACTCCTTCATTGCTACTCCACATGCTCTTCTTCTTTCCCTTGAGGCTCCATGCTCGTCTCCATGTTCATACCCTGGGTCGAGCTATCCGACCTGGGATGATTGAAGATAAAGCGACCGACCTCTTCAGGTCAGACTATCCGACCTCTTCTCATAGAGCTCGGCCAAATCGACAAGAGAGCCCAGTAAAGGGCCCAAATGGAGGAACATGACCCAAATCCTAAGGCGGCCTAAGCCTATAGAGATAAGAGCGGT
>NC_029774.3:14394852-14409424 GCF_000817695.3 Arachis duranensis | reverse complement strand
TGAGCCAGTCCAACAAGTCGGACACAACAGCTCCGACCAGTACAGAAGATCTCGTCCGAGATCAACCTACAGTTTCAGGTAACCCTCGGAACATTGGCGCCGTTGCCGGGGAACCTGGAAGTCATCCCATCAACATGGCGGATGACCATGACAACGACCACGATTCAGGTTTGGAAGATAGAACGCCGCATAAAAATGCGGACACGATACTCAAAAATACTCCAGAAACCAACAGAGACAAAAATTCATCAAATCCAGGAGTAATAGAAGCAATTCAAAACCGATTGGAGCAACTTGAGAAAGAAGCCCAACATCGACGTGAAAAAGAAGAAGATCTACGCCGGGAAATAAGGCGGCGCCGAGAATTAGAAGATAAACTTATAAAACTCGAAGCTGATCTCAAAACTAAAGCTACTCGACCATCCATAGAGGATAGCTCTCAGAAAGATCAAGATCCATTCACCAGAGAAATCATGAAAACTAAAATTCCAAAAGATTTCAAGCTCCCGGAGATGACTCTATACGACGGCACCTCGGATCCCAACCATCATCTCAGCAACTTCAGAAGTAGAATGTACCTCACTGATGCTTCAGATGCAGTCCGCTGCAAAGCCTTTCCAACAACTCTAACCAAGACAGCCATCAAATGGTTCGACAACCTACCTCCGAAATCCATCTCAAGTTTCGACGACCTGGCCAAGAAGTTCCTGGCCCGATTCTCCATACAAAAGGATAAAGCCAAACACGCGCCTAGCCTACTAGGGATCAAGCAAGGAGATCGGGAGAGCCTTCGCAACTATATGGAAAGATTCAACAAAACATGCATGGACATACAAAATCTTCCAACAGAAGCTGCCATTATGGGCCTCATAAATGGCCTGCGAGAAGGACCATTTAGCCAATCTATATCGAAGAGATACCCGACCTCCTTAGACAAAGTACAAGAGCGGGCACAAAAATACATCAACATGGAAGAGAACTCTCAACTTAGCGAAATCTCAACGTTCGGTTCTGCCTACCGAGATAAAGAATCCAAGAAAAAGGAAGATCGCTCCGGAGAGAAAATAAAAAATATCATAACTATACCCCTCTTAGGGTATCCTTGGTAGATGTTTACAAAGAAGTCTGCCATATAGAGAAAATCCCTCCAGCTCGGCCACTTAAAGGTAAAAGAGGAGGAGAAAATCGGAATGAATACTGTGAATACCACCGACTTCGAGGGCATTCCACCAATGAATGCTTCGATTTGAAAAACATCATAGAAAAACTAATAAGAGAAGGAAAACTAGATCGATTTTTGGCTAATCGGGATGACGAACCAAGAAAAAGAAGAAGGGATGAAGATGCTGGACGATCTGAACGATCACTTCGCACACCGGAAAGACACGTTCACATAATACACGGCGGATTTGCTGGAGGAGGAATCTCCAAATCATCTCGCAAGCGACACCTCAAAGAGCTCGGTTACCAAGGAAAAAAGGAAACCCCAGACATCCCAGCAATCACGTTTACCAAGGAAGACGCATCCGGAATCATCTTGGGACATGACGACCCCATGGTCATTACAATCATACTGGCAAACGCCAACCTTCACCGTACACTAATTGACCAGGGAAGCTCTGCCGACATCTTATTCAAAACGGCCTTCGACAAACTCGGTCTAGAAGAAAAAGAGCTAAGAGCATACCCGAACAGTCTGTTCGGACTAGGAGATACCCCAGTTCAACCGCTGGGATATGTATCGCTGCATACAACCTTCGGAAAGGGGAACCAATCCAGAACACTCAAGATAGACTACATCGTGGTCGACGTAAGCTCGGCCTACAATGCCTTAATAGGTCGGACAACGTTAAATCAACTCGGTGCAATAGTTTCAACTCCACATCTATGTATGAAATTCCCAACTGCGGAAGGGATAGCTACAATAAAGGCAAATCAAAAGATGGCACGTCGCTGTTACAACGAAAGCCTAAATCTCCGAGGTGAAGGAGGAGAGTTCCACACAATCGAGCTCGGTGGAGTTCAGAGGCGAGAAGAACTCCGACCAAAACCTGAAGGAGAAGTAGAAAGAATCCAGATCGGAGACACCTCGGATAAAACAACTAACATTGGTACGATCCTAAAAGGAGACATAAAGGAATCACTAATACGGTTCCTACGAGATAATGTTGATCTCTTCGCATGGAAAGCCGCCGACATGCCAGGTATTGATCCCGAACTAATGAGCCACAAGTTGGCAGTCTATCCGGGATCCCGGCCGGTACAACAAAGACGAAAAAAACTTGGACCAGAACGAGCTCAGGCTGTAGAGGAGCAAGTACAAGCGCCACTTGAGGCCGGGTTCATAAGGGAAGTCAAGTATCCACTATGGCTAGCAAACGTCGTCTTGGTGAAAAAGTCAAATGGGAAGTGGCGAATGTGTATCGACTACACCGACCTCAACAAAGCCTGCCCAAAAGACCCCTATCCAGTCCCAAGCATCGACGCTCTAGTGGATGCTTCATCAGGATATAAGTATCTCTCATTCATGGACACATATTCAGGGTACAATCAAATCCCTATGTATCCACCAGATCAGGAAAAAACCTCATTCCTAACACCGAAAGCAAACTACTGTTACATAGTGATGCCTTTTGGTCTCAAGAACGCATGAGCTTCTTATCAAAGGCTAATGAATAAAGTCTTCTCAGATCACATCGGAAAAATCATGGAGGTCTACGTGGATGACATGTTGATAAAGATACAAAGCGAAGAGACATTATTAACCGATTTGATTCAAGTATTCGATACCATAAGGAAGCACGGTATGCGACTCAACCCGGCTAAATGCACCTTCGCAGTTGAAGCAGGTAAATTTTTAGGATTTATGCTCACACAAAGGGGAATCGAGGCAAATCCAAATAAATGCCAGGCCATACTCAACATGAAGAGCCCAGCCTGCGTCAAAGAGGTACAACAACTCAATGGAAGGTTGGCAGCCTTGTCCAGATTCCTCGCAGGATCAGCGATAAGATCCCTCCCTTTCTACGCTACCTTGAAGAAGGGAAAGAACTTCGAATGGACAGCGGAATGTGAACAAGCCTTCAAAAACTTCAAATAATTCTTGGGGCAACCACCTATCCTATCTCGACCACAAGAGGGAGAATCGCTCATACTATACCTCGCAGTAGGAAGTCGGGCAATAGCCTCAGCGCTGATTCGAGAAGACGAAAGAGGCCAACAACCCGTCTACTTCATTAGTAAAGCACTACAGGGATCAGAGCTGAACTACCAGAAAATAGAAAAATTTGCATACGCTCTGATACTCACATCCCGGCGACTTCGCCCATACTTCCAGGCACATACCATCAAAGTTCGGACCAACCAGCCCATAAAAGGGATATTACAGAAAACAGATCTGGCAGGAAGAATCCTACAATGGGCAATCGAGTTGTCCGAGTTCGACCTCCAATATGAGGCACAGACAGCCATCAAATCACAACACCTGGCCGATTTCATCGCAGAATTCACAGACATCCCGGAAATCCCCATAGAGTGGAACATATACGTCGACGGATCCTCAAATAAAACAGGAAGCGGTACGGGTGTGATAATCGAAAGCAACCAAGGAATTCAACTTGAGCTCTCCCTTAAATTCGGATTCCTGGCCTCGAACAATCAAGCGGAATACGAAGCGCTACTAGCCGGTTTGAAGCTAGCTAGGGAGGTTGGAGCTCGGAAACTTAACATCTACAGCGACTCACAAGTCGTTACCTCACAAATAACAGGAAGCTACCAAGCTAAAGACCCGACCATGAAAAAATATTTGGATAGAACCAAAGAACAGCTCGGACAACTCGAAAAATACAGGATCTACCACATTCCCCGAGAGCAAAATGCCCGAGCTGATGCACTTTCAAAATTAGCCAGCACCAAACCAGGGGGCAACAACAGAAGTCTCATCCAGGAAATACTACAGAACCCGTCAATATCAGAAGAAGAAGTCCTAGCCATAATAGGTCAGGATCAAGGATGGATGACCCCCATAATAAATTACCTCAAAACAGAAGCACTCCCTACAGATGAAAAAGAGGCAAAAAGGCTAAAAAGGGAGGCACAGTACTACACTATCATAAACAACACACTATACAAAAGAGGGATATCAACACCTTTACTAAAATGCGTACCGACTTCTAACACAAAGGAAGTCTTGGAGGAAGTGCACAACGGCATTTGTGGTAATCATCTCGGAGCACAAGCCCTCACCAAAAAGATACTCCGAGCGGGATTCTATTGGCCAACTCTACAAAAGGATGCTACAGAATTTGTGAAGACATGCCCACCATACCAGAAGCATGCCAACTTTCACATCGCCCCACCAGAAAAGCTCATCAGCGTGACCTCGCCCTGGCCATTTGCAAAATGGGGACTCGACCTTCTCGGACCCTTCCCACAGGGATCGGGACAAGTAAAATTCCTCATAGTAGGAGTAGACTATTTCACAAAATGGATCGAGGCAGAACCCCTAGCAAAAGCCACCGCTCAAAGAAGTCAAAAATTCCTATATAGGAACATTATTACGAGATTCGGGGTACCATACTTTATCACCACAGACAACGGTACCCAATTTACGGAGGCAGGCTTCAGAAAACTGGTGGCCGACTTGAACATAAAACACCAGTTCACCTCTGTCGAACATCCCCAAGCCAATGGGCAAGCCGAAGCGGCCAACAAAGTCATATTGGCCGGACTAAAACGGAGGCTACAAGAAGCAAAAGGAGCCTGGGCCGAGGAACTCCCACAAGTCCTATGGGCGTATCGAACAACCCCCCATTCTACTACAAACGAATCACCATTCCGACTGGCATACGGAGCGGAGGCAATGATCCCAATAGAAATCGAAGAAGGATCCCCCCGAGTAGTCCACTACAATGAACGAGCAAACTCTCAACTTCAGAGAGAAGAACTCGACTTGTTACCCGAAATCCAAGAAAGAGCTAGGATCAGGGAAGAAGCTCTAAAACGACGAATGGCTTTCAGATATAATCTAAAGGTAGTGCCGAGAAGCTTCGCAGAGAATGATCTCATCCTAATCAGAAATGACATTGGAACAGCTCGACCCGGAGAAGGAAAGCTGGCAGCAAACTGGAAAGGACCCTACCGAGTCATTGAAGTACTGGGGAAGGGCTACTACAGACTGTCCGAGCTTGATGGATGAGAGCTTCACCGATCATGGCACGCCTGCAACCTACGAAGGTACTACAGTTAGAAAAGGTAAAAGGTCTCACTAAAGGGATGCACTCTTTTTCCTGAAAAGGTTTTTTAATGAGGCACCAGGTCGAGACCTAGACCAATCCTACATGTATATATTCGCATTTCCCTTTAAATAAAATATATTTTAGATATTCTACAAGAGTCCAAGACGCATTAATCTGAAGTATTCATCGTCTGATTATAAAGCAACAGGTCGGCAGAAAGTGAAAAACAAATTCACTGCCTGACCACGATAAAGATAATCGTCCGATAAAGGTGAAAACGCGATTCACCCAAAGGACGATCTAAAGATGCCAACTGTTTTCTACAAATCGGCAAAGATGAACACAGAATAATGTAAGAAGTTATCGAAAGCAATCCAAAAAAGAACCTGACGAGGTCTTACGGATAGCTAAAATAATAACTTAAAGACTGGCCGATGTGCGGAAGTCGGACCAAGTCAACCCAAGTTATAAGTAAACCCTGGAAAGAGGTCTGGCCAACCCTATTAAAGAGGATTACTTTAACTTAGAAGGGCCCGACATAATAAAAGTCTGCCCAAAACGGAAAGTTATATCAAGTAGTCCCTGAAAGAGATCTGACAAAAGATCCAAGAAAGAGGACTACGAAGAATAACTTAAAGGAGACCGATATAACCAAGTCGGACTCCTACCATTAAAAAAGTTATCAAGTAGTCCCTGAAAGAGATCTGACAAAAGATCCAAGAAAGAGGACTACGAAGAATAATTTAAAGGAGACCGATATAACCAAGTCGGACTCCTACCATTAAAAAAGTTATCAAGTAGTCCCTGAAAGAGATCTGACAAAAGATCCAAGAAAGAGGACTACGAAGAATAACTTAAAGGAAACCGACATAACCAAGTCGGACTCCTACCATTAAAAAAGTTATCAAGTAGTCCCTGAAAGAGATCTGACAAAAGATCCAAGAAAGAGGACTACGAAGAATAACTTAAAGGAGACCGATATAACCAAGTCGGACTCCTACTATTAAAAAAGTTATCAAGTAGTCCCTGAAAGAGATCTGACAAAAGATCCAAGAAAGAGGACTACGAAGAATAACTTAAAGAAGTCCGACATAACCAAGTCGGACTCCTACCATTAAAAAGTTATCAAAGTAATCCCTGGAAGAGACCTGACAAAGGTCCAAAAAAGAGGATTACAGAAATAACTTAAAAGGAGACCGACATAACAAAGTCGGACTCCTTCTACTGAAAAGTTATAAAAGTAATCCCTGAAAGAGACCTAACAGAGGTCCAAGAAAGAGGATTACAAAAATAACTCATAAAGGGACCAACGCGAAGAAGCTGGCTATAAAGTACTAAAATACAAAGCAATGGCGAAAAAACTAGGAAGCACGTCGGACCCACGCAACCACAGTCTCAAAGGATCCGAGCTACAAGCAATAAGTGCAAAGCAATCCAAAGAAGCCAAGAAACAAAATGCAAAAAAAGGATATCACGCCAAAGAGAGCATAAATACGAAGCTTCGAAAAACCACCATAATCAACCTCAGAAAGCGGCCTTTTGTTTTTCAAAATGAAGCTACCAGGCAGGCAACTTAAAAACGTCAAACGAGAAATAGAAAAATAAAGAGTTCAAAAAGTCCACACATTGGGCCAGCTACACAAAAAAGTTATAAAAAAGTTTCCACAAAACTCCCACAAGTCGGGCCAACTACAAATCAACAGAAGTTTTCTCGGCAGCATCGGGAGCTTTCTTGGTGGCATCAGAATCAGGAGAAGGAGGGCGAGCTTGAATAGGCACAGCGTCAACAGTTCCATCATCCCGGTTCAAAATTTGGCAATCCGGATCAGCTGTAACAGGAAAAACCGAGGAGGTTGACACTTTGAGAGAAGGAACTGGAGGAGGGTCATCATCATCATCATCTTGGTCGTCAGGGACAATCTTGCCATCCCTCACCACATTATCCAAGCTGACAAGAGACAGGTCGGCATCAGGGGCAACAACGCGAAACTGCTCCATCAGATTCTCGGAGGCAGCAGTTACGCTACACACAAGATGGCCCTGAAGCTCACCATAATCAACCCGAGCAGTCTCCAACTCACTCCGAAGGCACATGATTTCCCTATAAGCTGAGACATAGCTGTCCTTATGCTTCAGGGCCATGTCTTCAGCCAGCTTCAAAGAAGCAGCAAGGGCGATAGAACTAGCCTTTTCACCCTCCAACTCCTTCTCCACCTTTGCCAACTTCACCTCCAACTCCTCCTTTAGGCCCTTGATCCGATTAAACTCCGACTTGGCCTCCTCCATAAAAGACTTGGTGGCATGAATCGGAATCCCCTGAACTGTCCGGAAAATAGCCGCACTCATATGAGCCATCTTCACACTATTCTTGGCCATAAAATACAGGTGCTGAAGGAGAGACACATCGTCCATGGGAAGTCCACCATAGGGAGCAATTTGCTGATCAATAAATTCAACGGCATCAAAGTCGGGGGCATCCAGATTGAAGGGTTCAATGGTTTTTTGCTTTTTACTAGGAGGGGGACCAGAAGCTGCAGTAGATGATTGGGGAGGATCAACTAGGCGGACCCGAGGAACAGGAATTGCTTTCCTCGGTCCAGGGGAACTCGGCACAGGAGGCTTCAAAGGAATCTGAGAAGATCCCTCTCCGGCCACCTTGGCCGAGATGTTCAGAGCAGCAGTGGCCTTCTTCCCTTGGCCGAGATGTTCAGAGCAGCAGTAGCCTTCTTCGCCTTCTTAAAGGCCTTCAGAGAATCAGCATTTTTTGATATCTCTACAAATGTAGCAACAGTAAAGAGTTACAAGCACAATAAAGAGGAAGGAAAAACAAGTATAAAAGCAAAGCCAGACAAAATACCCAAAACAGTTCGAACCAAGGAAGGATCATTCAAGAATCTCTTCGTATCAAGATGAGGTGGTTTCCCCCAAAGATCCTCGAGAACAACCACAAAATCGTGTTCAACGTCATCTAGCATCTCCCAAGTGTAGTGAGATACTCGAACATCTTTTTGCCACTCTAGGGGGAAGGAGGGCTCGTCGTTTTCATCAAGAAAAAAGGGGCGGACCCCCTCAACAGCTCGAACTTTGAAAAAGTAGTTCTTAAAGTCCTTGAAAGACTCATCATACATAGCAAACACTTTGTGCCCCTGGGCGGACCGAAAAGAAACCCAAGAAGCTTTCTTTTTTGAGGAACCACCAGGCTTGGCGGAAACAAACAAATAAAGGAACAAAGTCTGGGAAGGAGTTACATCTAGTTCACGGCAGAGAATTTAAAAAATCGACAGAGAAGTTGAAAAATCTTAATAAAACCCCAGGAATTGGGGTGAAGCTGGGAAGGAGCAATATTACACGACCACAGCAGGTCGGTCTCAAAATCGGTAAAAGGAAAAGAAACGTTCAACTGACTGAAAAAGTACTCGTAAGCATAAAAGAAGGGACGCTCTCCCTCTACAGAAGTCGGAAAGCAAACTCTCTCGTCAGAGTCAGGGGCAACAAGCTCATAATCCTCCTCACGAGCGTTGTTACCGCAAATCCTATAGCGCTTCCTCTGTTCGGCACAGAACTCGGCATCCACAACAGAAACACACAACAAGACAAGGGAGTCCAGCCAGTCAGACATCCCTTCGGGAACTCTGGAAGACATCTCTACGATGTTATTGCGAGAAGACATAGGGCCAACTAATCCTACAAGGAAGAAAAGAAGACGGGGTTACTAAAAACATCTCGGAGAAGGTAGAAAGCAAACTTAAATATCATACAGACGAGGCATGCAGAAAAGGAAAACCCCACGACTCAAACCAAAAGTCTTGGGGCATCCTTTGGAGGCAGCAACAACAAAGCAGGGTCCCTGGTAAAAACCTACACCCCAACGTCTCTCGAAAACAAGGAAACAAGGCCTAAAGCAACAAGCATTTCATCCAGCAAGATAAAAAATGCAAAAGTCATTAAAGCAACTATCTTTCTACAGTCTACCAGCAAAAGCACTATCAACGTCAACAATGCCAAACAGAACAAACACCAAAGATACAACCTTTTCCAGAATTAGGCAAAAACACCATCAAAGGTACAAACGGGAAAGGCAATGACAAGCGAAAGCCCTAAAGGCATTAAGCAAAAAGCGATCATGCAGAAAATGAAGAAGCTCCAGAACACACGGTGATAAACAGGCACGACAAATGCAAAAAGATTCAAACTTTCCAAACAAGCATGCAAGCAAAATCAAAACTTTATCATAAACCGAAGGTCAAAAAGTAAAAGAAGTAAAGAAACGGAAAGTAGAAACTAAACCTGGAAAGTTCTGAAGAAAATGGAAAGCTGGGGCAGGAAAACGTCACTCAAAAGAAGCACCAACGGAGTACCAAAACGAAACGGTGCAGAGAAAGAGTAAGGCAAAACAGAGCAAACACAGAGGAAAAGTTAAAAACGAGAGAAGAGAGAAATGCGAAGAAGTTACGAAATGCGTGAAGAAGAAAAACCGTTTCTGGGTTTTCAAAATCAAAATAAAAAGGCCTAGGAGAAACGGGGCAATTAATGTTAAATAAAAAGGCATTAAACCCTCGCACGTTTCCAAAGCGCCGATATAAAAGTGCGCGCTTTTAGAAGAAAACGTTCTACATTCAAAAATTTCTACAAGGGGAATCGACAAAAATGCTTGAGTTCGGCCTCAAGAAAGGACCGAAGTCTAGGACTCGACCTCAGGAAAGAAGACCGAGCTCAAGCAGGGGCACTGTTCATACCCTGGGTCGAGCTATCCAACCTGGGATGATTGAAGATAAAGCGACCGACCTCTTCAGGTCAGACTATCCGACCTCTTGTCAGAGAGCTCGGCCAAATCGATAAGAGAGCCCAGTAAAGGGCCCAAATGGAGGAACACGACCCAAATCCTAAGGCGGCCTAAGCCTATAGAGATAAGGGCGGTTCCGCTGAAGACACGCTGACCTCAACCCTAAAGATAAAAGATAAGATAAGATAACTAACTTATCTTATCCTACAAAGGTCACGTCTCAACACTATAAATACACTGGAGCACCCAGGTATAACTCATACTCTGATTCTACATAAAACCTGTTTAATGCCCATGCTAACTTAAGCATCGGAGTCTCTTGCAGGTACCCCCTACCCTCCGGTGACGAAGGATCAGCAATTCAGCCAGTCCAACAAGTCGGACACAACAGCTCCGACCAGTACAGAAGATCTCGTCCGAGATCGACCTACAGTTTCAGGTAACCCTCGAACACCAATTATTCATGAAACAAAAGCCAAAAGAGAGAAAGCTAGAAGGATATTACCATGGTGGGGTGTCTCCCACCTAGCACTTTGGTTTAAAGTCCTTAAGTTGGACTTTGTAAGGAGATCCTTCTTAGGGTGGCTTATGCTTCCACTACCCCTTGAATCTCCAACCAAGTTTGTTATTGATTTGACCTCCGGGGTCCCAAATGGATTCCATCAAACTCTTGAGAGACTCCAAGATAGCAACTAAGATCCCTAAGTGTTGACTTTTGAAATGAATTTTCGGATCCCATATTCTAGTCTCTCTACACTTTTGTGTTGGCTTTTGCTCTTGCACTTGAATACATAACATCTTGAATCACCTTTGAAGCACCCAAACCATTCATGGAATCCTCTCAATTGTATATTGCACCATGTATACCTTGAATTTCTTTTGCAACCAACATCCAATTCTTCATTGTTCAACACATCAAGAAGTACCCTAAGTTGATAATCTGTTTCTAAGAGAGCAAATTGATGTGGGCCTATGAAGCTTATTGAAGAAATCGTTACCCACGCAATTTGTCCTTGGGTTGGTGTTGCTTCCTTACCCATTTCTTCCTCCTCTTTCCCATCACTTAAGTCGTAACATGGGGGTTATGAGAAGTCTACCTCCAAGTCTCTATCAAAATCAATGGGAAGAGGCTCTTTGGGATCATTGAGGGGATTGACCAAGGAGGACAAAAAATCACCGATGATGGAATCCTCATCTTGATCAATCTCTCTCAATTCTCCCTCTCTTTCCTCTGGTTCCCATACTTTACTTTCTTCCTCTTGTTGCACTTCAAGTTCTAGCTCTTCTTCTTTCCCTTGAGGCTCCATGCTCTTCTCCTCACCACACTCCTTCGTTGCTACTCCACATTCCCCAAAGGGGATGTCTTGATTGCTTGAACGTAGCGAGGCTAGGTGGTTTACCGCTTCGGCTATGGTGGCCATGAACTCCCCTTGCTTCCTTTGGAACTCTTCTTGCTCTGGGAAGAATACTTGAAGGTCTTGTTCCTCTTGGGGCAAGGATTGAAAAACTTCACATTGAGGTGGAAAAGAAGGTTCAAAGGTTGGTAGAAAGATTGTATATGTAGGAGGTAGTTCATGTGGGTAGGGATATTGAGGTGGTGTATAAGAGAGTGATGGTTCATACGATTGGTAGCAAGGTGTATAGACATTTTGATTCCATGGAGGTGTATGATATGGTACTTGAAGGTTAGGTGATTGAGGGTTGTGTATGGGGTATCCTTCATATCTTTGGGTTTGATATTCATATAGGGGAGAGTTTGGCTCATAGTAGTATGAGGGAGGTGTTTTCCATGAGTGTTGCTCATACACAATTGGTTCCTCCTGATGAGCAGATATTTTTTGCATTGTTTTTAGGTAGTTTTTAGTAGGTTCTAGCTACTTTTTAGTATGTTTTTATTAGTTTTCATGCAAAATTCATATTTCTGAACTTTACTATGAGTTTGTGTGTTTTTCTGTGATTTCAGGTATTTTCTGGTTGAAATTGAGGGATCTGAGCAAAAATCTGATTTAGGCTGAAAAAGGACTGCCGATGTTGTTGGATTCTGACCTCCCTGCACTCGGAATGGATTTTTTAGAGCTACAGGAGTCTAATTTCCGCGCTCTTAATTGGGTTGGAAAGTAGACATCCAGGGCTTTCCAGCAATATATAATAGTCCATACTTTACTCGAAGATAAATGATGTAAACTGGCATTTAACGCCAGTTCCATGTTCCATTCTAGCGTTAAACACTAGAAACAGGTTACTAGTTGGAGTTAAACGCCCAAAACAGGTTACAACCTGTTGTTTAACTCCAGAAACAGCCCAGGGACGTGAAAAGCTCAAATTTCAGCCCCAGCACAAACCAAGTGGGCCCCAGAAGTGGATTTCTACACTATCTATCTTAGTTTACTCATTTTCTGTAAACCTAGGTTACTAGTTTAATATTTAAACAACTTTTAGAGATTTATTTTGTACCTCATGACATTTTAGATCTGAACTTTGTACTTTTTGACGGCATGAGTCTCTAAACTCCATTGTTGGGGGTGAGGAGCTCTGCAGCGTCTCGATGAATTAATGCAATTATTTCTGTTTTCTATTCAAATATGCTTGTTTCTATCTAAGATATTCATTCGCACTTTAATATGAAGAAGGTGATGATCCATGACACTCATCACCATTCACAACCTATGAATGTGTGCCTGACAACCACCTCCGTTCTATATTAGATTGAATGAGTATCTCTTAGATTCCTTGATCAGAATCTTCGTGGTATAAGCTAGAATCCATTAGCAGCATTCTTGAGAATCTGGAAAGTCTAAACCTTGTCTGTGGTATTCTGAGTAGGATTCAGGGATTGAATGATTGTGACGAGCTTCAAACTCATAAGGGTTGGGCGTAGTGACAGACACAAAAGGATCAATGGATCCTATTCCAGCATGAGTGAGAACCGACAGATGATTAGCCGTACGGTGACAGTGCACCTGGACCATTTTCACTGAGAGGACGGATGGTATCCATTGACAACGGTGATCCACCAACACATAGCTTGCCATAGAAGGAACCTTGCGTGCATGAAGAAGATGACAGTAGAAAAGCAGATATTCAGAAGACAAAGCATCTCCAAAACTCCAACACATTCTCCATTACTGCGTAACAAATACTCATTTCATGCTCTTTCACTTTTTATAATTGAAACTAAAGAACCCTATTGGTATCCTGACTAAGAATAATAAGATAACCATAGCTTGCTTCAAGCCGGCAATCTCCGTGGGGTCGACCCTTACTCACGTGAGGTATTACTTGGACGACCCAGTGCACTTGCTGGTTAGTTGTGCAGAATTACATAGTGTGAGTATAATTTTCGTGCACCAAGTTTTTGGCGCCGTTGCCAGGGATTGTTTGAGCTTGAACAACTGACGGTGAATCATGTTGCTTAGATTAGGAAATTTTGTCTTTTGGGTCAGAGTCTTTTATTTTCTTTTCAAAAATTTTTCAAAAATATTATTTTTCTTTATTAATTTTTTTTAGTTTTTATATGAGTTTAGTGTCATATTTTAAGTTTGGTGTCAATTGCATGCTTTTCTTTGTCGTACAATTTTCGAATTGCATGTTCTTTGTTCTTCTTTGATCTTCAAATTGTTCTTGTCAATTTTTGTTGTTTGATTTTTGGTTTGTCTTGTTTTGTGTCTTTTCTTGTTTTTCTTGTGCATTTTCAAATCTTTAGTTTTCAAAAAAAAATTTAGTTATTAAATACCTTGTTAAAATACGTTAAATTTATAGCTCAGTTGGCTAGAGCGTGGGCTTGTGTTCTTGGCAATTGGGTATCTTCCTTTTAAAACTTTTTCAAAAATAATTTTTTTATTAAATCTTGTGCCAAACTTTGAGTTTGGTGTTTTCTTGTTAATTTTATTTAATTTTCGAAAATTTTATTTTGGTTTTCTAAAAAATTTAAGTTTGGTGTTCTTTCTTTTGTTCTTGTTGTTCTTATGAGTCTTCAAGGTGTTCTTGAGTCTTCTTTATGTTTTGATCTTAAAATTTTTAAGTTTGGTGTGCCTTGGTGTTTTCCCTCCAAAATTTTCGAAAACAAGGAGCATTGGATTTAAAAATTTTAAGTCTTGTGTCTTTTGTGTGTTTTTCTCTTTCATAATAAAATTCAAAAAAAATAAAAAATATCTTTTCTAACTATTTTTAAGCAGATTTTTCAAAATTTTTTATAAAAATTAATATTTCAATTTCAAAATTTTTCAAATCTTATCCTTTTTAAAAATTACATCTTTTTCAAAATATCCTAACCACTTTCTCTCTCCTCATTTTTTCGAAAATCTTCAAAAAAATATTTTCAAAATCCTTTTTTATTTTTATTTTATTTTATTTTATTATTTCGAAAATAATTTTTTTAATAATATAATAAAATAAATCCACATCATCTTCCTTACTCCATCATGGACCTAAGTGGAAATGAACAATCCAGGAGGATGCTGGGGTCATATGCTAACCCCACTACTGCTTCATACGGGAGTAGTATCTGTATACCCTCCATCGGAGTCAGTAGCTTTGAGTTGAATCCTCAGCT
>NC_029774.3:14385034-14388728 GCF_000817695.3 Arachis duranensis | reverse complement strand
TTAATTTATTTAATTAAAAATGTAAAATTATTATACATGTAATCATATTACCAAATATTATGTTGTATTAATAATTATTGAAATATATATATATATATATATATACAGAAAAAAAAGAGGGACCTAAGGCTACGCTTATATACAGTAGCTATAGTATACGAAAAAAAAAGAGGGACCTAAGGCTACGCTTATATACAGTAGCTATAGTATACGAAAAAAAAAGAGGGACCTAAGGCTACGCTTATATACAGTAGCTATAGTATACGAAAAAAAAAGAGACCTAAGGCTACGCTTATAAAAAGTAGCTATAGTATACACTGTGGCTACGCTTTACAAGTGATGCAGTAGCGTTAAAAAGCGTAGCCTATTCTAGAAGAACGAAAGCTGAAAAGCGTAGCCTTTGGTCACGGAGAGCATCACTTGAAAAGCATAGCCTATTTCCAAACGCCAAAAGCGTAGCCCTTGGTGCAGAAAAGCGTAGCCTTTGAGAATAGGCAACAGCCGAATAGGAATCACCCTGAAAAGCGTAGCCGTAGCCTAAAAAGCATAGCCGTAGCCTAAGGCATCATTTTTTCTCACTTTTGGCTACACTTTTCAAGTGTACCTGAATGGGTGTTTTTCTTGTAGTGAAGCTTCATGATACCATGCACATTAGAAGGCACTTGTACCAAGAAAGCTCTATGTGATCTTGGGACAAGTATCAATCTAATACCTGCATCTACTATCAGAAAGCTTGGTTTGACTGAAGAAGTCAAATCAACCCGGATATGTCTCCAACTTGCTGATGGCTCCATTAAATACCCATCAGGCGTGATTGAAGACATGATTGTCAAGGTTAGGCCATTTGCCTTTCCCACTGACTTTGTGGTGCTAGAAATGAAGGAGCATAAGAGTGCAATTCTCATTCTAGGTAGACCTTTCCTAGCAACTGGACGAACCCTCATTGACGTCCAAAAAGGGGAATTAACCCTGAGAGTCAATGAGGACGAGTTTAAGTTGAATGTTGTCAAAGCTATGCAGCATCCAGACACCCCAAACGACTGCATGAGCATTGATATTATTGACTCTCTGGTGAAAGAGGTCAATATGACTGAGAGTCTCGAATCAGAGATAGAGGATATCTTTAAAGATGCTCAGCCTGATCTGGAGGAACCAGAGAGAATAATAGAACCTCTGAAAATCCCTCAGGAAGAGGACTGCTAGAAGAACCTCTGAAAACTCCTCAATTAGAGGAAAAGCCCCCCAAACCAGAGCTCAAACCACTACCACCATCCCTGAAATATGCATTTCTGGGAGAAGGTGACACTTTTCCTGTAATCATAAGCTCTACCTTAGAGCCACAAGAAGAGGAAGCACTAATTCAAGTGCTAAGGACATACAAGACAACTCTTGGGTGATCCATCAGTGATCTTAAGGACATTAGCCCAGCCAGATGCATGCACAAGATCCTATTGGAGGATGACGCTAAGCCAGTGGTTCAACCACAGAGGCAGCTGAATCCAGCCATGAAGGAGGTGGTACAGAAGGAGGTCACTAAATTACTAGAGACTGGGATTATTTATCCTATTTCTGATAGCCCCTAGGTGAGCCTTGTCCAAGTCGTCCCCAAGAAGGGAGGCATGACAGTAGTTCATAATGAGAAAAATGAACTTGTTCCTACAAGAACAGTTACAGGGTGGCGCATGTGTATTGACTACAGAAGACTCAATATAGCCACCATAAAGGATCATTTTCCTTTACCATTCATAGACTAGATGCTAGAAAGACTAGCAGGTCATGATTACTGACCAGATGCTAGAAAGACTAGCAGGTCATGAATACTACTACTTCCTGGATGGATATTCAGGTTATAATCAAATTGCAGTAGATCCTAAGGATCAAGAGAAAACAGCATTCACATGTCCATCCGGAGTATTTGCATATAGAAGGATGCCATTTGGTCTGTGCAATGCACCCGCAACCTTTCAAAGGTGCATGCTCTCTATTTTCTCTGATATGGTGGAAAAATTTCTGGAAGTCTTCATGGATGACTTTTCAACATTTGGAGACTCATTCAGCTCCTGTCTTGACCATCTAGCACTTGTTCTAAAGAGGTGCCAAGAGACTAACCTAGTTTTAAACTAGGAGAAATGTCACTTTATGGTGAGTGAAGGAATTGTCCTTGGGCATAAAATTTCGAACAATGGAATAGAGGTGGATCAAACTAAGGTAGAGGTAATTGAAAAATTACCACCACCTGCCAATGTTAAGGCAATCAGAAGCTTTCTGGGGCATGCAAGATTCTATAGGAGGTTTATAAAAGATTTTTCAAAAATTGCCAAACCTCTGAGTAATCTGCTAGCTGCTGACACGCCATTTATCTTTGATAAGGAGTGTCTGCAGGTGTTTGAGACTCTGAAAGCTAAGTTGGTCACAGTACCAGTCATCTCTGCACCAGACTGGACATTACCATTTGAACTAATGTATGATGCTAGTGACCATGCCATTGGTGCAGTGTTGGGACAAAGGCATGACAAGCTTCTGCACGTCATTTACTATGCCGGTCATGTTTTAAATGATGCACAGAAGAACTACACAACCACAGAAAAAGAGTTACTTGCAGTGGTTTACACCATTGACAAGTTCATATCTTAGTTAGTAGGATCAAAAGTGATTGTATACACTGACCATGCTGCTCTTAAATACCTACTCACAAAGCAGGATTCAAAACCCAGACTCATCAGATGGGTGTTGCTTCTGCAAGAGTTTGATATAGAAATAAGAGACAGAAAAGGGACAAGCACCAAGTAGCAGATTATCTGTCCCGAATAAAACTAGTAGAAGGGGCGTCCCTCCCTCTTACTGAGATCTCTGAAAACTTTCTGGATGAGCAACTCTTTGCCATCCAGGAAGTACCATGGTTTGTAGACATTGCAAACTACAAGGCTGTGAGATTCATAACCAAAGAGTATAGTAGGCAGCAATCAAAGAAATTGATTTCGGATGCAAAGTACTATCTTTGGGATGAACCATATCTCTTCAAGAGATGTGCAGATGGAGTAATCCGTAGATGTGTGCGTAAAGAAGAAGCACAGAAGATCCTCTGGCATTGCCATGGATCACAGTATGGAGGACATTTTGGAAGTGAGTGAATAGCCACAAGAGTCCTACAATGTGGCTTCTACTGGCCTACTCTCTATAAAGACTCTTGAGAGTTTGTACGTAATTGTGACAGTTGCCAAAGATCTGGCAATCTGCCTCATGGTTATGCCATGCCTCAACAAGGGATGTTGGAGATTGAGTTATTTGATGTATGGGGTATTGACTTCATGGGGCCTTTCTGATGAGCGGATAATTTGTACGCTTTTTGGCATTGTTTTTAGTATGTTTTTAGTATGATCTAGTTAGTTTTTAGTATATTTTTATTAGTTTTTAGTTAAAATTCACTTTTCTAGACTTTACTATGAGTTTGTGTGTTTTTCTGTGATTTCAGGTATTTTCTGGCTGAAATTGAGGGACCTGAGCAAAAATCTGATTCAGAGACTAAAAAGGACTGCAGATGCTGTTGGATTCTGACCTCCCTGCACTCGAAGTGGATTTTCTTGAGCTACAGAAGCCCAATTGGCGCGCTCTCAATGGCGTTGGAAAGTAGACATCCTGGGCTTTCCATCAATATATGATAGTCCATACTTTGCCCAAGATTTGATGGCCCAAA
>NC_029774.3:14381949-14384407 GCF_000817695.3 Arachis duranensis | reverse complement strand
TGGATAGCCGTGCCGTGACAGGGTGCGTTGAACATTTCCACTTAGAGGATGGGAGGTAGCCACTGACAACGGTGAAACCCTTGCATAAGCTTGCCATGGAAAGGAGTAAGAAGGATTGGATGAAGATAGTAGGAAAGCAGCGAGACGGAAGGGACCTAGCATCTTCATACGCTTATCTGAAATTCCTACCAATGAATTACATAAGTATCTCTATCTTTATCTTTATGTTATATGCGTTTATCACCATACCCATTTGAGTTTGCCTGACTGAGATTTACAAGGTGACCATAGCTTGCTTCATACCAACAATCTCTGTGGGATCGACCCTTACTTGCGTAAGGTTTATTACTTGGACGACCCAGTGCACTTGCTGGTTAGTTGTGCGAAGTTGTGTTTATGCCATGGTATTGAACACCAAGTTTTTGGATTCATCACCGGGGATTATTTGTGTTGTGAAAAGTATTGATCACAATTTCGCATACCATGTTTTTGGCGCTGTTGCCGGGGATTGTTCGAGTATGGACAACTGAAGGTTCATCTTGTTGCTTAGATTAGGTATTTTTTTTTCTTCAGAATTCTTGAAGATGAATTCTAGAGTTTCATGATGATTTGTTGAAGTCTGGCTGGCTGTGAAGCCATGTCTAATTTCATTGGACCGAGGTTTCAACTTATCATCACAAGAGCTTGTTGATTTCTATCAATCTTGCTGTTGGAGCAGTGATCTGCTAAGGCTTGGCTGGCCTTTGGCCATGTTTAGTGCTTTGGACCGAAGCCTTCTTTGAAAGCTTGGCTGGCTGTGAAGCCATGTCTAATTCTTGGACCGGAGTCTTAGACTAAACATTGCATGATTCCTGGAATTCTCATTAAGAATTTTGATACCTTTTTCCACTTTATTTTCGAAAAAGCACAAAAAATTTTTACAAAATCATAAAATCCAAAAATTTCTTGTTTGAGTCTAGTGTCTCATTTTAAGTTTGGTGTCAAATGCATGCATTCATTCATGTGTCTTAAGGATCTTCAAGTAATTCTTGATGATTTCTTACTCTGATCTTTGAATTCTCTTGAGTTGAGTGTTTATGTGTCTCATATGCATTCTCATTAGTGTCAGTAGTATACAAACTGCTAAGTTTGGTGTCTTGCATGCATTGTTATTTGATTTTAGTTGCATTTTGATTATTCCTTATTATTAAAAATCCAAAAATATTTTTAATTTGCGTCTTTTCAAGTCAATAATACAGAGAATTGAAGATTCAGAAAATACTGCAGAGGAATTGCGCAGAAAAAGCTGGGCGTTCAAAACGCCCAGTAAGGAAGACAGACTGGCGTTTAAACGCCAGCCAGGGTACCTGGTTGGGCATTTAACGCCCAAAAAGGTAGTGTTTTGGGCGTTAAACGCCAGAATGTGCACCATTCTGGGCGTTTAACGCCAGGATGGCACAAGAGGGAAGATTCTGTTTTCAAATCAAATTTTTTCCAAGTTTTCAAAGTTTTTCAAAATCAAATCTTTTTCAATCAAATCTTTTCAATCAAATCTTTTTCAAAATCAATTTCTTTCTATTTTCAAAAATACTTGCTATCAATTAATGATTTGATTCAATATTTCAAGTATGTTACCTTTTCTGTTGAGAAAGGTTTAATGTTTGAATCATATCTTTTCTTGTTAGGCAAGTTATTAATTTTCAAAATCACATCTTTTTAAAATATTTTTCAATTCATATCTCCTCAAATCACATCTTTTTAAATCAATCATATCTTCTTAACCACATCTTTTTCAAAATAATTTTCAATCATATCTTTTTAATTTCTAATTTCAAAATCTTTTTCAAAAATCACTTGATTTATTTTCCACCCTTGGTTTTCGAAAATCAATTAAGTTTTTTTCAAAATGTTTTCAAAATCTTTCACTTAATTTTCGAAAATTACCTCTCTTATTCTCACATCCCTCTATTTATGGACTAACACTATTCTTTAATGCAAAATTCGAACTCCATCTTCTTTGATAAGTTCGAATTTTCTACTTCTGTCTTCCATTTTTCTTTTCCTCTGACACCTCAAGGAATCTCTATACTGTGACATAGAGGATTCCACATTTGCTTGTTCTCTTCTTTCTCTTATGAGCAGGAGCAAGGACAAAAGCATTCTTGTTGAGGCTGACCCTGAACCCGAAAGGACCTTGAAGCGAAAGCTAAGAGAAGCTAAGGCACAACTCTCTGTAGAGGACCTAACTGAATTCTTCAAAGAAGAAGAACACATGGCAGCCGAAAACAACAACAATGCCAACAATGCAAGGAAGGTGCTGGGTGACTTTACTGCACCTACTCCCGACTTCTATGGGAGAAGCATCTCTATCCCTGCCATTGGAGCAAACAACTTTGAGCTTAAGCCTCAATTAGTTTCTCTAATGCAACAGAATTGCAAGTTCCATGGACTTCCATTGGAAGATCCTCATCAGTTCTTA
>NC_029774.3:14380872-14381258 GCF_000817695.3 Arachis duranensis | reverse complement strand
GTCAGCTGAGCAAGAAAATTACTGAACTCCCTCCTAGTACTCTTCCAAGCAATACAGAAGAAAATCCAAAAGGAGAGTGCAAGGCCATCAACATGGCCGAATTTGGAGAGGAGGAAGAGGCAGTGAACACCACTGAGGAAGACCTCAATGGACGTCCACTGGCCTTCAATGAGTTCCCCAATGAGGAACCATGGGAATCTGAGGCTCAAAATGAGACCATAGAGATTCCATTGGACTTACTTCTGCCATTCATCAGCTCTGATGAGTATTCTTCCTCTGAAGAGGATGATTATGTCACTGAAGAGCAAGTTGCCAAATACCTTGGGGCAATCATGAAGCTAAATGACAAGTTATTTGGAAATGAGACTTGGGAGGATGAACCCCCT
>NC_029774.3:14378915-14380557 GCF_000817695.3 Arachis duranensis | reverse complement strand
GTTACATCCCTGCTGATTTCATAGTCCTAGAGACTGGGAAGTGCATGGATGAATCCATCAGCCTTGGCAGACCCTTCCTAGCCACAGCAAAGGCTGTGATTGACGTTGATAGAGGGGAATTGATCATTCAAGTGAATGAAGAATCCTTTGTGTTTAAGGCTCAAGGATATCCCTCTGTCACCATGGAGAGGAAGCATGAAGAGCTTCTCTCAAAACAGAGCCAAACAGAGCCCCCACAGTCAAACTCTAAGTTTGGTGTTGGGAGGCCACAACCAACTTCTAAGTTTGGTGTTGAACCCCCACATTCAAACTCTAAGTAACATGGCTCTGAGCATTTCTGAGGCTCCATGAGAGTCCTCTGTCAAGGTAATGACATTAAAGAAGCGCTTGTTGGTAGGCAACCCAATGTTATATTTTATCTATTCTCTTTTGTTATTTTATGTCTTTTGTAGGTTGATGATCATGAGAAGTCACAAAATCAATGAAAAAAGCAAAAACAGAATGAAAAACAGAAAGAACAACAGCACACCCTAGAGGAGAGCTTGCTGGCGTTTAAACGCCAGTAAGGCTAGCTGTTGGGCGTTTAACGCCCAGTCTGGCACCATTCTGGGCGTTTAACGCCAGAAAGAGGCACCAGACTGGTGTTAAACGCCAGAAAAGGGCAAGCACTTGGCGTTAAACGCCAGAAATGGGCACCAGCCCGGCGTTTAACACCAGAATTGGCTCAAAACGCAATTTTGCTTGCCATTTGGGGCAGGGATGACTTTTCCTTGACACCTCAGGATCTGTGGACCCCACAGGATCCCCACCTACCCTACCACTCTCTCTCTTCTTCTTCACCCATTCACCAATCACCTCAACACCTCTTTCCCAAAAACCCTTCACCTATCAAATCCCATCTTTCTCTTCACCACTCACATCTATCCTTCATAAAACCCCACCTACTTCACCCTTCAAATTCAAACCACTTTCCCTCCCACACCCACCCATACATGACCGAACCCTACCCTTCCCCCATTCCTATATAAACCCTCCTTCACTCCTTCATTTTCACACAACCTAAACTCCACTTCTCCCCCTTTTGGCCGAACACAAAGCCATTCCCTTCTTCCTCATTTCTTCTTCTTCTACTCTCTTCTTTCTTATTTAGCTCGAGGACGAGCAAACCTTTTAAGTTTGGTGTGGTAAAAGTATTGCTTTTTGTTTTTCCATAACCATTTATGGCATCCAAGGCCGGAGAAACCTCTAGAAAGAGGAAAGGAAAGGCAAAAGCTTCTACCTCCGAGTCATGGGAGATGGAGAGATTCATCTCAAGGGTGCATCAAGACCACTTCTATGATGTTGTGGCCTTGAAGAAGGTGATCCCCGAGGTCCCTTTCTCACTCAAAAAGAGTGAATATCCGGAGATCCGACATGAGATCCGAAGAAGAGGTTGGGAAGTTCTTACCAACCCCATTCAACAAGTCGGAATCTTAATGGTTCAAGAGTTCTATGCCAATGCATGGATCACCAAGAACCATGATCAAAGTATGAACCCGGATCCTAAGAATTAGCTTACTATGGTTCGGGGGAAATACTTGGTTTTTAGTCCGGAAAATGTAAGGTTGGCATTCAACTTGCCCATGATGCAAGGAGATGAACA
>NC_029774.3:14373880-14375792 GCF_000817695.3 Arachis duranensis | reverse complement strand
GCTAGCCATGTCTAATTTCTTTAGACTGAAGCTTTAGACTAGCATTGCAATGATTCCCGGAATTCTCATTAAGAATTTTGATACCTTTATTTTATTTTCCACATAATTTTCGAAAAAAGCACAAAAAAATTTAGAAAATCATAAAATCCAAAAATATTTTATGTTTCTTGTTGAGTCTAGTGTCTCATTTTAAGTTTGGTGTCAATTGCATGCTTTCATTCATGTGTCTTAAGGATCTTCAAGTAATTCTTGATGATTTCTTACTCTGATCTTTGAATTCTTTTGACTTGAGTGTTTATGTGTCTCATATGCATTCTCATTAGTGTCAGTAGTATACAAACTGCTAAGTTTGGTGTCTTGCATGCATTGTTATTTGATTTTAGTTGTATTTTGAATCACTATTAAAAATCCAAAAATATTTTTAATTTGTGTCTTTTCAAGTCAATAATACAGAGAATTGAAGATTCAGAACATGCTGCAGAGGAATTGCACAGAAAAAGCTGGGCGTTCAAAACACCCAGTGAAGAAGGACAGACTGGCGTTTAAACGCCAACCAGGGTACCTGGTTGGGCGTTTAACGCCCAAAAAGGTAGTGTTTTGGGCGTTAAACGCCAGATTGTGCACCATTCTGGGCGTTTAACGCCAGGATGGCACAAGAGGGAAGATTTTGTTTTCAATGCAAATTTTTTTCAAGTTTTCAAAATTTTTCAAAATCAAATCTTTTTCAAATCAAATCTTTTCAATCAAATCTTTTTCAAATTCAATTTCTTTCCATTTTCAAAGATACTTGCTATCAATCAATGATTTGATTCAACATTCCAAGTATGTTGCCTTTTCTGTTGAGAAAGGTTTAATGTTTGAATCATATCTTTTCTTGATAGCCAAGTCATTAATTTTCAAAATCAAATCTTTTTAAGTGTTTTTCAAATCATATCTTCTCAATCACATCTTTTAAAAACCAATCATATCTTCTTAACCACATCTTTTTCAAAATAGTTTTCAATCATATCTTTTTAATTTCTAATTTCAAAATCTTTTTCAAAAATCACTTTACTTCTTTCCCACTTTTATTTTCGAAAATCATTTATTGTTTTTCAAAATGTTTTTAAAATCTTTTACTTAAATTTTCGAAAATTGCTTCCCCTCTTCTCACATCTTTCTATTTATGGACTAACACTATTCCTTAATGCAAAATTCGAACTCCATCTTCTTTGATAAGTTCGAATTTTCTACCTCTGCCTTCTATTTTTCTTTTCCTCTGACACCTCAAGGAATCTCTATACTGTGATATAGAGGATTCCACATTTGCTTGTTCTCTTCTTTATCTTATGAGCAGGAGCAAGGACAAAAGCATTCTTGTTGAGGCTGACCCTGAACCTGAAAGGACCTTAAAGCGAAAGCTAAGAGAAGCTAAGGCACAACTCTCTGTAGAGGACCTAACAGAAATCTTCAAAGAAGAAGAACACATGGCAGCCAAAAACAACAACAATGCCAACACTGCAAGGAAGGTGCTAGGTGACTTTACTGCACCTACTCCTGACTTCTATGGGAGAAGCATCTCTATCCCTGCCATTGGAGCAAACAACTTTGAGCTTAAGCCTCAATTAGTTTCTCTAATGCAACAGAATTGCAAGTTCCATGGACTTCCATTGGAAGATCCTCATCAGTTCTTAGCTGAATTCTTGCAAATCTGTGACACTGTCAAGACTAATGGGGTTGACCCTGAGGTCTACAGACTTATGCTATTCCCTTTTGCTGTAAGAGACAGAGCTAGGACATGGTTGGACTCACAACCTAAAGAAAGCCTGAACTCTTGGGAAAAGTTAGTCAATGCCTTCTTGGCAAAATTCTTTCCACCTCAAAAATTGAGTAAGCTTAGAGTGGAAGTCCAAACCTTCAGACAGAAGGAAGG
>NC_029774.3:14373132-14373496 GCF_000817695.3 Arachis duranensis | reverse complement strand
AATAAAATATTGACTCAACAAGTCAATATGATTTCTCAAAGTCTGTCTGGAATGCAAAATGCACCAAGCAGTACTAAAGAAGCTTCATCTGAGGAAGAAGCTTATGATCCTGAGAACCCTTCAATGGAAGAGGTGAATTACATGGGGGAACCCTATGGAAACACCTACAATCCTTCATGGAGAAATCATCCAAATTTTTCATGGAAGGATCAACAGAGAGTTCTAAGCAGAACACCTCTGACTTAGCAACCATGGTCTCTGATCTAATCAAAACCACTCAAAGTTTCATGACTAAAACAAGGTCCTCCATTAGAAACTTGAAGGCACAAGTGGGTCAGCTGAGCAAGAAAATTACTGAACTCCC
>NC_029774.3:14372238-14372541 GCF_000817695.3 Arachis duranensis | reverse complement strand
GCTAAATGACAAGTTATTTGGCAATGAGACTTGGGAGGATGAACCCCCTTTGCTCACCAAAGAATAAGATGACTTGTCTAGGCAGAAACTGCCTCAAAAGAGACAGGATCCTGGGAAGTTTTCAATACCTTGTACCATAGGCACCATGACCTTCAAGAAGGCCTTGTGTGACTTAGGGTCAAGTGTAAACCTCATGCCTCTCTCTGTAATGGAGAAGATAGAGATCTTTGAGGTGCAAGCTGCAAAAATCTCACTAGAGATGGCAGACAACTCAAGAAAACAAGCTCATGGACTTGTAGAGGA
>NC_029774.3:14370696-14371894 GCF_000817695.3 Arachis duranensis | reverse complement strand
TTTTGTAGGTTGATGATCATGAGAAGTCACAAAATCAATTGAAAAAGCAAAAACAGAAAGAAAAATAGCACACCTTGGAGGAAGAACCTGCTGGCGTTTAAATGCCAGTAAGGCTAGCAGATGGGCGTTTAACGCCCAGTCTGGCATCATTCTGGGCGTTTAACGCCAGAAAGGGGCACCAAACTGGCGTTAAAGGCCAAAAAAGGGCAAGCACTTGGCGTTAAATGCCAGAAATGGGCACCAGCCCGGCGTTTAACGCCAGAATTGGCTCAAAATGCAATTTTGCTTGCCATTTGGTGCAGGGATGACTTTTCCTTGACACCTCAGGATCTGTGGACCCCACAGGATCCCCACCTACCCTACCACTCTCTCTCTCTCTTCTTCACCCATTCACCAATCACCTCAACACCTCTTCCCCAAAAAACCCTTCACCTATCAAATCCCATCTTTCTCTTCACCACTCACATCCATCCTTCATAAAACCCCACCAACCTCACCATTCAAATTCAAACCACTTTCCCACCCAAACCCACCCTCAATTGACTGAACCCTACCCTTCCCCCACTCCTATATAAACCCTCCTTCACTCCTTCATTTTCACACAACCTAAACACCACTTTCCCCTCCTTTGGCCGACCACAAAGCCATCCCCTTCTTCCTCATTTCTTCTTCTTCTACTCTCTTCTTTCTTCTTTTGCTCGAGGATGAGCAAACCTTTTAAGTTTGGTGTGGTAAAAGCATTGCTTTTTGTTTTTCCATAACCATTTATGGCATCCAGGGCCGGAGAAACCTCTAGAAAGAGGAAAGGGAAGGCAAAAGCTTCTACCTCCGAGTCATGGGAGATGGAGAGATTCATCTCAAGGGTGCATCAAGACCACTTCTATGATGTTGTGGCCTTGAAGAAGGTGATCCCCGAGGTCCATTTCTCACTCAAAAAGAGTGAATATCCGGAGATCCGACATGAGATCCGAAGAAGAGGTTGGGAAGTTCTTACCAACCCCATTCAACAAGTCGGAATCTTAATGGTTCAAGAGTTCTATGCCAATGCATGGATCACCAAGAACCATGATCAAAGTATGAACCCGGATCCTAAGAATTGGCTTACTATGGTTCGAGGGAAATACTTAGATTTTAGTCCGGAAAATGTAAGGTTGGCATTCAACTTGCCCATGATGCAAGGAGATGAACATCCTTACAC
>NC_029774.3:14369407-14369703 GCF_000817695.3 Arachis duranensis | reverse complement strand
TTGAATTTTATAACAGATTAATTATTTTGATGTGGTGGCAATATTTTTGTTTTCTGAATGTATGCTTAAATAGTGCATATGTCTTTTGAATTGTGGTTCATGAATGTTGGCTCTTGAAAGAATGATGAAAAAGGAGACATGTTACTGAGGATCTGAAAAATCATTAAAAATGATTCTTGAAGCAAGAAAAAGTAGTGATACAAAAAAAATGAGAAGAAAAAAAGAGAGAAAAGAAAGAAATAAAATTGTGATCCAAGGCAAAAAGAGTGTGCTTAAGAACCCTGGACACCTCTAAT
>NC_029774.3:14368788-14369326 GCF_000817695.3 Arachis duranensis | reverse complement strand
ACCCAATTATGTGTCTGTGGCATGTATGTATCCGGTGGTAATACTGGAAGACAGAGTGCTTTGGGCCACGGCCAAGACTCAATAAGTAGCTGTGTTCAAGAATCATCATACTTAACTAGGAGACTCAATGACACTATTTGGATTTTGAGTTCCTAAAGAAGCCAATCATTCTGAATTTCAAAGGATAGAGTGAGATGCCAAAACTGTTCAGAGGAAAAAAGCTAAAAGTCCCGCTCATCTAATTGATACTGATCTTCATAGATGTTTTTGGAATTCATTGCATATTCTCTTCTTTTTAGGAGCTACAGAAGCTCAATTGGCGCGCTCTCAATGGCGTTGGAAATTAGACATCCTGGGCTTTCCAGCAATATATGATAGTCCATACTTTGCCTAAGATTTGATGGCCCAAACCGGCGTTCAAAGTCACCCTCAGAATTCCCAGCGTTAAACGCCGGAGCTGGCACCAAAATGGGAGTTAAACGCCCAAACTGGCACAAAAGCTGGCGTTTAACTCCAAGAAGAGTCTCTACACGAAAAT
>NC_029774.3:14368425-14368652 GCF_000817695.3 Arachis duranensis | reverse complement strand
AGTTCTCTATATATAGGACCTTTTACTATTGTATTTTCATCTTTGGACATCTAGTTCTTAGATCAGATCTTGGTTCTTCTGGTTCCCTCTTTGGTGCCGAAGCCAATGATCACACTATCACTTATGTATTTTCAACGGTGGAGTTTCTACACACCATAGATTAAGGTGTGGAGCTCTGCTGTACCTCGAGTATTAATGCAATTACTATTGTTCTTCTATTCAATTCC
>NC_029774.3:14334058-14368271 GCF_000817695.3 Arachis duranensis | reverse complement strand
CCATTCCGTGAGATCAGAGTCTTCGTGGTATAGGCTAGAACTGATGGCGGCATTCAAGAGAATCCGGAAGGTCTAACCTTGTCTGTGGTATTCTGAGTAGGATTCAATGATTGAATGACTGTGACGTGCTTCAAACTCCTGAGGGCGGGGCGTTAGTGACAGATGCAAAAGAATCACTGGATTCTATTCCAACCTGATTGAGAGCCGACAGATGATTAGCCGTGCCGTGACAGGGTGCGTTGATCATTTCCACTGAGAGGATGGGAGGTAGCCACTGACCACGGTGAAACCCTTGCTTAAGCTTGCCATGGAAAGGAGTAAGAAGGATTGGATGAAGACAGTAGGAAAGCAGAGAGACGGAAGGGACCAGCATCTCCATACGCTTATCTGAAATTCCTACCAATGAATTACATAAGTATCTCTATCTTTATCTTTATGTTTTATTCGTACATCACCTATATCCATTTGAGTTTGCCTGACTAAGATTTACAAGGTGACCATAGCTTGCTTCATACCAACAATCTCTGTGGGATCGACCCTTACTCGCGTAAGGTTTATTACTTGGACGACCCAGTACACTTGCTGGTTAGTTGTGCGAAGTTGTGTTTATGCCATGGTATTGAACACCAAGTTTTTGGTTTCATCACCGGGGATTATTTGAGTTGTGAAAAGTATTGATCACAATTTCGCGCTACCAGGTGGCAACTCGATATCATCCACAGATAAATGGGCAAGCTGAAGTCTCTAATAGAAAACTTAAAAGAATCCTGGAACGGACTGTGATTAACCATAGATGGGATTGGCCAATAAGCTTGGATGATGCTCTGTGGGCATACAGAACAGTATTCAAGACTCCTATAGGGACCTCTCCATACCAGCTTGTGTTTGGAAAAGCCTGTCACTTGCCAGTGGAACTGGAATACAAGGTACTGGGCAACCAGATTTCTAAACCTTGATGCCGAGTTAGCTGGAGAAAAACGATTGCTCCAGTTAAATGAGCTAGAGGAATTCAGACTCAATGCTTTCAAAAATGCAAAAATTTACAAAGAGAAAGCAAAAAGATGGCATGATAAGAAGTTGTCATCCAAAGTCTTTGAGCCAGGGCAGAAAGTTCTACTGTTTAACTCTAGGTTCAGATTATTCCCTGGAAAGTTGAAATCCCAGTGGAGAGGACCATATGTGATTACAGGTGTTTCACCATATGAATATGTAGAGCTTCATGATAGTGACTCCAACAAAAAGTTCATTGTTAATGGGCAAAGTGTCAAGCATTATCTTGAAGGCAATATTGAGCAAGAATGCTCAAGACTGAGACTGGATTAAAGCTCAGTAATAGTCCAGCTAAAGACGATAAAGAAGCGCTTATTGGGAGGCAACCAAATTTTATCTATCTATGTTAAAATTCCATTGTTATTTTATGTTTTCTTTAGGTTGATGATCATGTAAAGTCACAAAAACAACTGCAAAAATTAAAGCAAGTCAAAAATAGCATTAAAAATAGCACACCCTGGAGGAAGAGCTGTCTGGCGTTTAACGCCAGTAACAAGCACCAAGCTGGCGTTTAACGCTAGAAACAAGCATCAGGCTGGCGTTAAACACCAGAAACAGGCTACATTTGGGCGTTTAATGCCAAAAACAAGCTGCAGTCTGGTGTTAAATGCCAGGATTGCATACAGAGGGCGTTTTACACGCATAAAAGGTGCAGGGATGAGAAATCCTTGACACCTCAAGATCTGTGGACCCCACAGGATAACCTCAGAATCTGTGGACCCCACAGGATCCCCACCTACCCCACTTTTCTCTTCTTCATTCTCACACAACACTACCCTCTCTTTTCCCCCTTGGCCGAAACCCACACCTCTCTCCTTCTTCTCCATATCTTCTTCTTCTATTCTTTCTTCTTTTGCTCGAGGGCGAGCAACATTCTAAGTTTGGTGTGGTAAAAGCATAGCTTTTTATTTTTCCATAACCATTTATGGCACCTAAGGCCGGAGAAACCTCTAGAAAGAGAAAAGGGAAGACAAAAGCTTCCACCTCCGAGTCATGGGAGATGGAGAGATTCATCTCAAGGGTCCATAGCTCAGTAGTAGAGCATTTGACTGCACATCAAGAGAGCCCACTCATGGACCTCAACAAGAGCATGAGGAATTCCCTCATCAAGAAATCCCTAAGATACCTCAGGGGATACATTTTCCTCCACACAATTATTGGAAGCAACTAAAGATAGGAGCACCAAAATCACCAGGGATCAAGCAACAGAGTCAAGGAAGAGACATAGAGGAGCTCAAGAGCACCTTTGGTTCTTCAAGAGGAAGACGCTACCCTCACTAAGGTGGACTCATTCCTTAATCTCCTTGCTCTTATTTTTCTGTTTTTCGGTTTTTTGAGCTTCATGTTTGTCTATGTTTGTGTCTTTATTACATGACCATTAGTGTCTAGTGTCTATGTCTTAAGGCTATGAATAATTCCATGAATCATTCACCTTTTTTAAATGAAAAATGTTTTTAATACAAAAGAACAAGAAGCACATGAGTTTCAAATTCATCCTTGAAATTAGTTTAATTATATTGATGTGGTGACAATACTTTTTGTTTTCTGAATGAATGCTTAAACAGTACATATTTTTTATCTTGTTGTTTACGAATGTTAAAATTGTTGGCTCTTGAAAGAATGATGAACAAGAGAAATGTTATTGATAATCTGAAAAATCATAAAATTGATTCTTGAAGCAAGAAAAAGTAGTGAATAACAAAAGCTTGTGAAAAAAATGGCAAAATAAATAAATAAATAAATAAATAAATAAATAAATATAAAAGAAAAAGAAAAAGCAAGCAGAAAAAGTCAATAGCCCTTAAAACCAAAAGACAAGGGTAAAAAGGATCCAAGGCTTTGAGCATCAATGGATAGGAGGGCCCAAGGAAATAAATCCAGGCCTAAGCGGCTAAATCAAGCTGTCCCTAACCATGTGCTTGTGGCATGCAGGTCCAAGTGAAAAGCTTGGAGACTGAGTGGTTAAAGTCGTGATCCAAAGCAAAAGAGTGTGCTTAAGAACTCTGGGCACCTCTAATTGGAGACTTTAGCAAAGCTAAGTCACAATATAAAAATGTTCACCCAGTTATGTGTCTGTGACATTTATGTATCCAGTGGTAATACTGGAAAATAAAGTGCTTAGGGCCACGACCAAGACTCATAAAGTAGCTGTATTCAAGAATCAACATACTAAAATAGGAGAATCAATAATACTATCTGAATTCTAAGTTCCTATAGATGCTAATCATTCTAAACTTCAAAGGATAAAGTGAGATGCCAAAACTGTTCAGAAGTAAAAAGCTACTACTCCCGCTCATCTAATTAGAATTAAGCTTCATTGATATTTTGGAATTTATAGTATATTCTTGTCTTTTTATCCTATTTGATTTTCAGTTGCTTGGGGACAAGCAACAATTTAAGCAATTTAAGTTTGGTGTTGTGATAAGCAGATAATTTATACACTTTTTGGCATTGTTTTTAGGTAGTTTTTAGTAGGTTCTAACTACTTTTTAGTATGTTTTTATTAGTTTTCATGCAAAATTTATATTTCTCGACTTTACTATGAGTTTGTGTATTTTTCTGTGATTTCAGGTATTTTCTGGCTGAAATTGAGGGATCTGAGCAAAAATCTTATTTAGGCTGAAAAAGGACTGCTGATGCTATTGGATTCTGACCTCCTTGTACTTGGAATGGATTTTTTGGAGCTACAGAATTCCAATTGCCGCGCTCTCAATTTTTTTGGAAAGTAGACATCCAGGGCTTTCCAGCAATATATAATAGTTCATACTTTGTTCGAAGATAAATGACGTAAACTGGTGTTTAACACTAGTTCCATGTTCCATTCTGGCGTTAAACGCCAGAAACAGGTTACCAGCTGGAGTTAAACGCCCAAAACAGGTTACAACCTATTGTTTAACTCTAGAAACAGCCCAAGCATGTGAAAAGCTCAAATCTCAGCCCTAGCACATACCAAGTGGGCCCCAGAAGTAGATTTTTGCACTATCTATCTTAGTTTACTCATTTTCTGTAAACCTAGATTATTAGTTTAGTATTTAAACAACTTTTAGAGATTTATTTTGTACCTCATGACATTTTAGATCTGAACTTTGTACTTTTTGATGGCATGAGTCTCTAAACTCCATTGTTGGGGGTGAGGAGCTCTCTAGCGTCTCGATGAATTAATGCAATTATTTCTATTTTCTATTCAAACATGCTTATTTCTATCTAAGATATTCATTCGCACTTCAATATGAAGAAGGTGATGATCCGTGACACTCATCACCATTCTCAACCTATGAATGCATGCCTGACAACCACCTCCGTTCTACATTAGATTGAATGAGTATCTCTTAGATTCCTTAATCAGAGTCTTCGTGGTATAAGCTAGAATCCATTGGCAGCATTCTTGAGAATCCGGAAAGTCTAAACCTTATCTGTGGTATTCTGAGTAGGATTCAGGGATTGAACGACTTTGATGAGCTTCTAACTCACAAGGGTTGGGCATAATGACAGACGCAAAAGGATCAATGGATCCTATTCCAGCATGAGTGAGAACCGACAGATGATTAGCCGTGCAGTGACAGCGCACCTGGACCATTTTCACTGAGAGGACGGATGGTAGCCATTGACAACGGTGATCCACCAACACATAGCTTGCCATAGAAGGAACCTTGCATGCGTGAAGAAGATGACAGTAGGAAAGCAGAGATTCAGAAGACAAAGCATCTCCAAAACTCTAACACATTCTCCATTACTGCGTAACAAATACTCATTTCATGCTCTTTCACTTTTTATAATTGAAACTAAAGAACCCTATTGGTATCCTGACTAAGAATAATAAGATAACCATAGCTTGCTTCAAGCCGACAATCTCCGTGGGATTGACCCTTACTCACGTAAGGTATTACTTGGACGACCTAGTGCACTTGCTGGTTAGTTGTGCGCAATTACATAGTGTGAGTGTAATTTTCGTGCACCACCTCCCTTAATTGATTCTCTCACTCCATAAAGCAATCCCAATTTGAGTTCATCATACCCTATAAAATACTCACAACCAAGCTCCAAGCAACAAGGGTGATATCTAATAGAGAAAATAGAAAATAAAAGCAAAAGACATCAATAAAACAAGAAAACAAACACCTAAATTTTAGCAAAAACAACCAAATAACTAAAAAGTAAGCTATTTACACTATCAACATATTTACAACAACCTAAGATATAGCACCAATTGTGCTCCCCGGCAATGGCGCCAAATTTGATAACGTGAGAATTCTCTTGTGTAGTTCGGAATCAATCAAAACATGAATCAAATCGTTGGTAGCATAGCCCAAACCAACAATGAATTCTCACTATCAAATGTTTTCACAATTCAAATCAAATATAAACCGAAAGTAGTTAAACCTCGGGTGGTTCTCCATAGGAATGCAATTGAAGTGTTATACTTTCAGTTGTTAGGGGGCAAAAGGGGGTGGTTTCCAAATCAAAGAACAAAAGATTAAAAGAACTAAGATATAAAAGAACAAGGAAATGATCAAAATTGATATTAATGCAAGTAAAAAGGGAAACAAGATCAGAACTAGTGAAAATGCTAGAAATGCATAAAAAGAGCCTTGACTTAGGAATGAGACTCCAAAGAATCCCATCTTCGCCATAACCACAACTATGGTAATTATCATGAGTTAATCTCACTTAGTTAACCCCTAACATCGAGGAATAGGTCAAGCAAGCATAATTGGCCTTAATCCATAAGTCCTATCCAACTTACCAAACTAGTTGATAAAAGGCTAGCTTTAATGAAAACAAGAGTCAACTAACTCCCCAAGAATTACCACTAAATGTCAAACATTAGGACTCTAGTATCTTAGGAACTCAAACCCCAAGCCAAGGTGTGAAAATCTACTCAAAATTACCAAGTGGCATTTTCACAAACACTTGGTGTGCATAAAACCAAAACATGAGAAATTGTAAAGAAAAATAGAAAACTATGACCAACTATTTACAAAATCAACAATAAACAAGCAATCGAGCATAAAGAAAGCATAAAACATAAAATTCATTGATCAAAACTTCAAGAAACACAAAATTGCAAATATGAACAAAGTAACTTGAACCAAAAGGAAATGAAAGTAATAGTGCTTTAATTAAAGAGGAAATTGAGAGTACTTACAATTAAAGAAGCAAAAATCCAAAATCAAAGCTTGCTATAAAATGCTACAATGAAGATGAAAATGAAACCCTAGGAGAGCATTTTCTACTCTACACTACTCCTACTCCTAATTATGAAAATAATAAAACTATTTAAGTGAGCTCAAGCTTAATTCTCCCTAATGCCTTCATATGTGTTGATATCCCCTTCATATAGCATCAAAGTTCAGCCTTCAAGCCTTCCAAAATGGGCCAAAAGCCTTTAAAATTCGCGCTACACGTGTTTCATTAATGAAATCACGTGCAGAGTTCTGTGCATACGCACACTTGGCTGAAAGTTGACTTGTGCATATGCACAGGTGCTTGTGCGCACGCACACATGGAAATTCCTTCTTGTGCGCACGCACAGATGCTTGTGCACACGCACACTTCGCTGTGTGTGCTTTTCCTTGTTTTCTTCATGTTTTCTCCCTTTTACGTGCTTTCTTCCACTTTTTCCTAGCCAATCTTACCTCAATGACCTGAAATCACTTAACAAACAAGTCATGGCATCCAATGGCATAGAAGTGGAATTAAAATCACTAATTTAAGCCTAAAAATGCATGTTTTCACATTTAGGATCAAATTAGGGGCAAAACACAAAAGTATGCTATTTGGGTGCTTAAGTGTGAGTTTATGTGCTAGAATCCATCCAAATTGAGTCAAAATATGTCATCAGATATGGACTCATCAATGCTCTTGTGAACAAAATGCTATCATCGGCAAAAAATAGGTGGCTTATCTCCAAGCTTTTCGTCGCTAGTTTAATCCCTTGAATCTACTTGTGGTTTTGGGCCTTTGTCAACATTTCGGATAGGACCTCCGCACATAGTATGAACAAGTATGGTGAGAGGGGATCACCTTACCCCAATCCTCTCAAAGGATGGAAAATTTTGCTAGAATTTTCATTTAGGAGTATTAAAAAAGATGTCGTGCTCACACATCTTCCGATTATTTTAACCCATCTTGTTGGGAACTGATGAGCGGATAATTTATACGCTTTTTGGCATTGTTTTTAGGTAGTTTTTAGTATGATCTAGTTACTTTTAGGGATGTTTTCATTATTTTTTATGCTAAATTCACATTTCTGGACTTTACTATGAGTTTGTGTATTTTTCTGTGATTTCAGGTATTTTCTGGCTGAAATTGAGGGACCTGAGCAAAACTCTGATAGGAGGCTGACAAAGGACTGCTAATGCTGTTGGAATCTGACCTCCCTACACTCGAAATGGATTTTCTGGGGCTACAAAACTCCAAATGGCACGCTCTCAATGGCTTTAGAAAGTAGACATCCAGAGCTTTCCAGCAATATATAATAATCCATACTTTATTCGAGATTTGACGACGTAAACTGGCGCTCAACGCCAGTTCCATGCTGCATTCTAGAGTCAAACGCCAGAAACACGTCACAAACCAGAGTTGAACACCCAAAACACGTTACAACTTGGCGTTCAACTCCAAGAGAAGCCTCAGCTCGTGGATAGATCAAGCTCAGCCCAAGCACACACCAAGTGGGCCCCGGAAGTGGATTTATGCATCAATTACTTACTTCTGTAAACCCTAGTAGCTAGTTTAGTATAAATAGAACTTTCGACTATTATATTTTGAGTCTTGGATTGTATTTTCAATCTTCTGATCACGTTTGGGAGCTGGCCATTCGGCCATGCCTAAACCTTCATCACTTATGTATTTTCAACGGTGGATTTTCTACACATCATAGATTAAGAGTGTGGAGCTCTGCTGTACCTCAAGTTTCAATGTAATTACTACTATTTTCTATTCAATTCAGCTATTCTTATTCTAAGATATTCATTGCACTTCAACATGATGAATGTGATGATCCGTGACACTCATCATCATTCTCACCTATGAATGCGTGATGAGAGAACTTTTGCGTGGTCTAGAATTTAAAATAAATTTCCGTTGCAAGTATAGCTTCTAAACCAACAAAAGTCCTTTCATACAAACGTTTTGGTTGTCATAAGTAACAAACCCCTTTAAAATTGATAACCGAGTATTTAAACCTCGGGTCGTCTTCTCAAGGAATTGCAGGGAAGTATGTTCTTATTATTGGTTATGGAGATTGTAAATTTGGGGTTTCAAGAATGAGGAGCGAATATGGTAAATAATTTAAATAGCAATTAGAATAAAAAAATGTTGTAAAGCAAGCTTTTGGCAAGTATGAGAAACTGGAAGTCCAGACTTTGTTATTCTTAGCAATAATAATGAAAGTTGAATCTTAATTCCACTTAGTTGACCTTTGCTAGAGCAAAGGAAAGTCAAGGGACTAATTAGTTAGACCTTCGAATCCTATTTATTTCCTAAGAAAAGGTTGGGATTATTGAAGTTCAGTTCAATTAGCAAAGTTAACAGTTATCAATTATCTTGAGCTAAGATAACTCCTGAGTTACTGATTTCTTAACTAATACCAAAAGGAAGGAAATTAAATCTACTGGAATAAAAGCGTCTTCAGATTGGGAAGAATCAATGGCATAAGTAAATAAAGCAATATTAAACTGAAATACCTCAAATATCATTAAATAAGATAATCATCATGAAAGTGGCAAAGGCCAAATAGGCAACATAACTAATACAAGCAAGCATTCAAAAGTCTGAAAATAAGAAATAACATAGAGTAAAAGAACATTGAACCTGGGATTGAGAGTCACTCCTAAAACTAAGAGAAGTCCTAAATCCTAAATCCTAATCCTAAAGAGAGAGGAGAGAACCTCTCTCACTAAAAACTACATCTAAAATTGTAAAAAGTGAATTATGAGAGCATAATTATGAATGGATGCATTCCCCCACTTTATAGCCTCTAATCTGTGTTCTCTGGGCCAAAAACTGGGTCAGAAACAGCCAGAAGTCACTTCCAGCGCTTTCTAGTCCGTACAGGTTGCGGCCAAGTGACGCGGAGGCGTCATCCACGCGTCCGCACGGATTGCAGTTCGCAGATGCGACACGGGCGCGTCATTCACGCGTTCGCGTCGCCTAACTTTGAGGCAGCTATGGCAAATTATATATCAAATCGAAGCCCCAGACAGAGCTTTCCAACGCAACTGAAACCGCATTGTTTGGACCTCTGTAGCTAAAGTTATAGTCGTTTGAGTGCGAAGAGGTCAGGCTGGACAGCTTAGCAATTCCTCTAACTTCTTGTATTCCATCCACTTTTGCATGCTTCCTTTCCATCCTATAAGCCATTCCTGCCCTGTAATCTCTGAAATCACTTAACACACATATCAAGGCATGGAATGGTAATAAAGGATAATTAAATTTAATATTTCTAAAGCATAGAAAACATGTTTTCACATATATCATATCATGAGGAAGGAATTGTAAAACCATGCAAATAGTATGAATAAGTGTGCAAAGGCTTGATAAAAACCACTCAATTGAGCACAAGATAAACCATAAAATAGTGGTTTATCAATCTCTCCACACTTAAATATTAGCATGTCCTCATGCTAAGCTCAAGAGAAGCTATAAAGGAATGAAGAGGAATGGTAAAATGTATGAAATGCAACCTATCTATATGAATGCAAAAATGTTTCTATCTACTTGGTTAAAAGTAAGCAAGTTCTTCAAGACAAATATGAATCAATTCCACTAATTCAAGTTACATAATAAAAGACAAGTAAACTTGTAAGAAGATAGCTCATGAAAGCAGGGAACATAGATTTAAGCATTAAACCCTTACTGGTAGTGTATATCACTCTAACTCTCAAGTGTCTAGGGTCATTCGCTCTACTCTTCTCTAATCATGCTTTCTAAACCTTGTTCTTCATCTAACCAATCAACAAATATTTAGCATACTAATGCAAACATCATGAGGTCTTTTCAGGGTTGTAATGGGGCTAAAGTGAAGGTAAAGGTATATATAAGGCTAAGTGAGCTAGTGAAGTGAATCCTTGAGAAGTCTAAGATCTCACCTAACATATATACTCTATAAAAATTTTAAAATTATACTTAGCTTCCCATAATTTTTCCCACTTTTGTATTACATGCTCATGTAGAAAACTTATTGTTTTGAATTTTGTCCCATGGGCATTGATTCTTTTTATTTCGCATTTGGGGTAATATTATTTTTCTTCTCTTTTCTTTTCTTTTTCTTTTTTTTTTGTATCTCCTTATTTAATTACTTAATATATTTTTTTTCAATGCACATGGTAATTAAATTATTTTGATTTCACATGAGCATGCTTCCCAAATTTTCAAATAACTTATTTAATTTAATTCCCTACTTTTTCATATCATCCCATGTTCCATAAAATTCCCCACACTTAAATTATACACAATATCTATCTTAAGCTAACCAAGGATTCAACTTGGGATTTTTATTTTGTTTTTCTGCTTAAGGCTAGTAATGTGGTTATAGAACAGAAGGGGTTAAAAGGCTCAAGGTGGCTAACAAGGGTGATGTAAAGGATAGGCTTATTTGGGATAAGTGAGTTAAAATTAAATAATGGCCCCAATCATATGCAAACATGTAAATACACTAAATATTGGACATATAGAATGGAACAAAATAAAGATTACAATCATAGAGAAGAAAAACACACAAGAATAAAATTTTATGGTTAAATAATGTAACCATACAAATAAGCTCAAAATCTCACGGGTTGTGTGTTCTTTGGCTCAAAGACCGTGTTCCAAATACAACTTCAAACAAGTTTAACACAAATTTTTCGATTTAAATTAGTGAAATACTATAAAAATTTCTGCATTGGTGTTGAAATAGGAAATAACTAACCCATGGAGATCGGTATCGACCTCCCCACACTTAAAGATAGCACCGTCCTCGGTGCATGCTAAGATGTGCAGGTGGACGGGTTGTTCCAACTGATTTTTTTCTCCAAAGATTGTGCAGATGGACTCGTCTTCTCTCCCCATGTAAACGTCTTCCGCTTCCCTTCTGGATGGCCATCCTGAAAGAAAATAGGGAAGAAAAGTAACCCAGAAATAAAGATAAGAAAATAAATAAAGTATGGTTGGGTTAATGCCAAATGATAAGGGTCTCATTTACATGGAAGCTTCAACATGTACGTGAGAAAATAATAGAAGCCATGGCATGCCAGTGGTACAAAATGTACAACAATGGGGAAGAGAGTGGGGAAGGAGAGATAATATAAATTCATGTCAATGCAAAAGTAATACAGATATAAAAGATTGGCATTGATTTAAATAATATTACTCAATCAGAATTAAACAAGTCACTAAGCACCAAGAAAATACCAGAAAAGATGTAACAGTTGAATAAGAACATTTGAACACCAATGGTAAAATAATAAATTTAGAAAAGAAAAGAAAAATATGCACAAAATTAAAATGCAATGAATGAAATATTCAAATAAATTAAGTAAAATAAAATGAAAGATAAGAAGAATGAGAAGGGAAAGAACGGAAGAAGAAGTAAGTAAGAAATGAGGGAGGAAAAATTAGGATTGGGGAAGAAAAGATAAGATATTTGGCAAATTAGGATAAGCTGTGCGGCGCAATCGACGCGGTCGCGCGACTTGCGCTTATACTGATTGACGCGGTTGCGTCGGTCACGCGGTCGCGTGACCCGTTTTATGCTACTGGTGCGAGGACAGCCTCGCGCTCGCACAACTCTCTGTTCAAAATCATTAATTACCAAATATTGGGTGACGCGATCGCGCGGGGCATGCGATCGCGTGAGTGGGCTTCAAAAAGGAATGACGCGGACGCGTCGGCGACGCGGTTGCGTGATAGGAATTGTGCGTCCAGCATCAATCCAGCACCACTCTTGCACAATAATTTGTTGTGCACCCTTTTACGTCGAAAATCAGGGCACGCGGCCGCGTGGATCACGCGGTCGCGTGGAAGGCCATTATTCCCATGTGACGTGGACGCGTCAGCGACGCGGTCACGTGGGACGATTTGTGCCATTGGCACGCCTCCAGCCACGCTTTCGCGTGACTCTCTGTTCAATTCTTTTCTACCCAACGCACTGGTGATGCGGACGCGTCAGCAACGCTGCCGCGTCGCGTGCGTGTTTTCTCTTTTTTTTTTGTATGCAAAATGCAATGAATGTCATGCAAAAATTTCAGGTTCAATAAAAATTAAAAAATAGACTAAAATTAAAAATAAAAAGAGAATGATCATACCATGGTGGGTTGTCTCCCACCTAGCACTTTTGGTTAAAGTCCTTAAGTTGGACATTGGATGAGCTTCCTGCTATGGTGGCTTATGCTTGAATTCGTCCAGAAATCTCCACCAGTGCTTGGAATGCCAATAGCCTCCGGGATCCCAAACTAGGCATGTAAAGCCCTTAAGAGGCTTCAAACAGATTCGCAGGCTCCTGGAGTGTTGAATGTCAGAATAGACTCCAGGATCCCAAACCTTTCTTCTACACCCGTGTTTGTTTTGATCTGCATTTTTCCAGTCGGGTGATAAGTAATCCAAATTCTCACTGCAGTGACCAAACAGCTTCTGAGATCCTTTCAAGTGAGCTTGACGCCAATTTCTGCACCTCAAATTGAAGTATGAAACCTCATTGGATCTTGCATACCAGCACTGAGTGCGAGTCATTTCCCTTTTTCTCTTAAAGCCGCAAAGAGCTCGAAGCTGGCCATCTATTTCAAGTAAACCATATTCAAGTGGAAAAGTAAAGATAAAAGCTAAGGATTTTACCCACTCGAAGTCTGTATTGGGTGGTAGTGGCCTTGGGACAAGCGTTTCCAGTGGTTCTGCAAGATCTACTCCCTTGTGGTCTTCAGTGAATTCCTCCACTTCCTTGCAAACCTTTTCCATTCCAGCCGTGTCCTGGTCAAAGTCTTCCATATCTTCCTCATCACTTGAGTCATAAACAGGAGGTTGAGAAAAGTCGACCTCTGCATCATCTTCATATTCACTTGGGGAAGATTCTTCTGTCTCAAAAGATTCACTTGCGGATGCAAGTTCATCACGAGGGGGACTTGACTGGTGACTATCATCATCAAAGAAACATGCGTCTTGAGTTACTCCGTCTAGTTCTTCATAAGATATCTGCATTGGAGGTTGTGCAACATCCTCTTTAGCGTCAGTTGTAACATCCTTGACGGGGTCTTCCATGACTCTGTATTCCCATAGAGGTTCAGCATCTCCTAAATCTTCAACCAATTCTTCTTCTTCTACAATGACAACTTCCTCTACTTGTTCCAGTACGAAGTTATGCTCTATGCTGTCCACTGGAGTTTCTTGTGTCTTCTTCACAGTACATTCTTCATTAGATTCTCCACATGAAGCCATGGGAGTCTGTTGAGTGGCTGAATGTCTGGAAGATAGTTGATTTATTGCTTGCTTCAGTTGATGAAGGGTTGTATTGAATTGGTTTACTGATTCTTCGAAGCGAAATTGTGATTCTTGGCTTGATGGATATGAACATGGTTTGTGGGAGAGTGGTGGTTTTTGGGAGTGATTGAATTGGCATCGGGGCGGACAAGGATCATATGGTGGCGAATGGTGAAGAGAAGCTTGTAAGTATGGTGGATTGGGGCTGTGTTGGAAGGATGGTCTCTGAGCATAGGGTGGGGCTTGTTGGTAGCTACAAGGCGGTCCACCAAATCTATCAGTTGGGCATGCATTGTAAAATGGTCTCTGTCCATGATATCTAGGATGGTGTTATTGCCTGATGGGTTGATTAGATCCTTGTGACTCCATCCATCTTTGATTGCTTAGACCTTGATGCATAGTCCTGTTATAGCTTCCATTCCTTGCAACAAAATTAGAACCAAACTCAAAGCGAGAGGGGTGAGAATTCATAGTAGATATCAGAAATAAGAGGAAAGAGGGAAAACAAATAAACAAGTAAAAGAAAAAAAAAATTTTTGAAAAATATTTACAATAACCAATAATAAGGCACACGTTTGCAATTCCCCGGCAACGGCGCCATTTTGATGAGAGAACTTTTGCGTGGTCTAGAATTCAAAATAAATTCCCGTTGCAAGTATAGCTTCTAAACCAACAAAAATCCTTTCATACAAACGTTTTGGTTGTCACAAGTAACAAACCCCTTTAAAATTGATAACCGAGTATTTAAACCTCGGATCGTCTTCTCAAGGAATTGCAGGGAAGTATGTTCTTATTATTGGTTATGGAGATTGTAAATTTGGGGTTTCAAGAATGAGGAGTGAATATGGCAAATAATTTAAATAGCAATTAGAATAAATAAATGCTGTAAAGCAAGCTTTTGGCAAGTATGAGAAACTGGAAGTCCAGACTTTGTTATTCTTAGCAATAATAATGAAAGTTAAATCTTAATTCCACTTAGTTGACCTTTGCTAGAGCAAAGGAAAGTCAAGGGACTAATTAGTTAGACCTTCGAATCCTATTTATTTCCTAAGAAAAGGTTGGGAATATTGAAGTTCAGTTCAATTAGCAAAGATAACAGTTATCAATTATCTTGAGCTAAGATAACTCCTGAGTTACTGATTTCTTAACCAATACCAAAAGGAAGGAAATTAAATGTACTTGAATAAAAGCGTCTTCAAATTGGGAAGAATCAATGGCATAAGTAAATAAAGCAATATTAAACTGAAATACCTCAAATATCATTAAATAAGATAATCATCATGAAAGTGGCAAAGGCCAAATAGGCAACATAACTAATACAAGCAAGCATTCAAATGTCTGAAAATAAGAAATAACATAGAGTAAAAGAACATTGAACCTGGGATTGAGAGTCACTCCTAAAACTAAGAAAAGTCCTAAATCCTAAATCCTAATCCTAAAGAGAGAGGAAAGAACCTCTCTCACTAAAAACTACATCTAAAACTGTAAAAAGTGAATTATGAGAGCATAATTATGAATGGATGCATTTCCCCACTTTATAGCCTCTAATCTGTGTTCTCTGGGCCAAAAACTGGGTTAGAAACAGCCCAGAAGTCACTTCCAGCGCTTTCTGGTCCGTACAGGTTGCGGCCAAGTGACGCGGAGGCGTCATCCACGCGGGCGCGGATTGCAATTCGCAGATGTGACGCGGGCGCGTCATTCACGAATTCGCATCGCCACAGGATCCCCACCTACCATATTCTCCCCTCTTCTCAACATTCATCCTCTCTTTCCAATAAACACTCTTCCCCAAAACCCTTCACCAATCACCTCAATCTCTCTTCCCAATCACCCCTTCACTACTCACATCCATCCACTCTTCCCCATAAACCCCACCTACCTTCAAAATTCAAATTTCTTTCCCACCCAAACCCACCCTAAATGGCCGAACCTACTCCCTCTCCCCTAACTATATAAACCCCTCTATTCTTCTTCATTTTCACACAACACAACCCTCTCTTCTCCTTCTTGGCCGAATACACCTCTCCCCCTCTCCTCCATATTTTCTTCTTCTTCTTCTTCTCTTCTTTCTTCTCTTGCTCGAGAGCGAGCAATATTTTAAGTTTGTTGTGGTAAAAGCATAAGCTTTTTGTTTTTCCATTACCATTGATGGCACCTAAGGCCGGAGAAACCTCTAGAAAAGGGAAAGGAAAGACAAAAGCTTTCACCTCCGAGTCATGGGAGATGGAAAGATTCATCTCCAAAGCCCATCAAGACCACTTCTATGATGTTGTGGCTAAGAAGAAGGTGATCCCTGAGGTCCCTTTCAAGCTCAAGAAAAATGAGTATCCGGAGATCCGACATGAGATCCAAAGAAGAAGTTGGGAAGTTCTGACCAATCCCATTCAACAAGTCGGAATCTTAATGGTTCAAGAGTTCTATGCCAATGCATGGATCACTAGGAACCATGATCAAAGTAAGAACCCGAACCCAAAGAATTATCTTACAATGGTTCAGGGAAAATACCTAGATTTTAGTCCGAAAAATGTGAGGTTGGCGTTCAACTTGCCCATGATGCAAGGAGATGCACGCCCCTACACTAGAAGGGTCAACTTTAATCAAAGGTTGGACCAAGTCCTTATGGACATATGTGTGGAAGAAGCTCAATGGAAAAAAGACTCCAAAGGCAAGCCGGTTCAACTAAGAAGACTGAACCTCAAGCCTGTGGCTAGAGGATGGTTAGAATTCATCCAACGTTCCATCATCCCCACTAGCAACCGATCTGAAGTTACTGTGGATCGGGCCATCATGATCCATAGCATCATGATTGGAGAGGAAGTAGAAGTTCATGAAGTTATCTCTCATGAATTTTACAAAATAGCCGATAAGCCCTCTACTTTGGCAAGGCTAGCTTTTTCTCATTTTATTTGTCATCTATGTTACTCAGCTGGAGTTATCATAGAAGGAGACATCCTCATTGACGAGGATAAGCCCATCACCAAGAAGAGGATGGAGCAAACAAGAGAGACCATCCACGGATCTCAAGAGATACATGAGGAAGCTCATCATCAAGAAATTCCTGAGATGCCTCAAGGGATGCACTTTTCCCCCAATAACTATTGGGAACAACTCAACACTTCCCTAGAAGATTTGAGTTACAATGTGGATCAATTAAGGGTGGAACATCAAGAGCACTCCATCATTCTCTATGAAATTAGAGAAGATCAAAAAGCAATGAGGGAGGAGCAACAAAGGCAAGGAAGGGACATAGAAGAGCTTAAGGACATTATTGGTCCTTCAAGAAGAAAACGCCACTAAGGTGGACTCATTCCTTGTTCTTATTTTTTTCTGTTGTTCGGTTTTTATGTTATATGTTCATATATGTTTTGTGTCTCTACTTCATGATCATTAGTAGTTAGTAACTATGTCTTAAAGTTATGAATAATTCCATGAATCTTTCACCTCTCTTAATTAAAAAAATGTTTTTAATTCAAAAGAACAAGAAGTACATGAATTTCGAATTTATCCTTGAATTTAGTTAAATTATATAGATGTGGTGACAATACTTTTTGTTTTCTGAATGAATGCTTAAACAGTGCATATTTTTTATCTTGTTGTTTATGAATGTTAAAATTGTTGGCTCTTGAAAGAATGATGAACAAAGAGAAATGTTATTGATGATCTGAAAAATCATAAAATTGATTCTTGAAGCAAGAAAAAGCAGTGAAAAACAAAAGCTTGCGAAAAAAATGGTGAAAAAAATAAAAAGAAAAAAAAAAGCAAGTAGAAAAAGCCAATAGCCCTTAAAATCAAAAGGCAAGAGTAAAAAGGATCCAAGGCTTTGAGCATCAATGGATAGGAGGGCCCAAGGAAATAAATCCAGGCCTAAGTGGCTAAATCAAGCTATCCCTAACCATGTGCTTGTGTCATGAAGGTCCAAGTGAAAAGCTTGAGACTGAGTAGTTCTAAACTTCAAAGGAAAAAGTGAGATGTCAAAACTGTTCAGAAGCAAAAAGCTACAAGTCCCGCTCATCTAATTAGAATTAATATTCATTGATATTTTGAAATTTATAGTATATTCTCTTCTTTTTTATCCTAATTGATTTTCAGTTGCTTGGGGACAAGCAACAATTTAAGTTTGGTGTTGTGATGAGCGGATAATTTATACGCTTTTTGGCATTATTTTTAGGTAGTATTTAGTATGATCTAGTTACTTTTAGGGATGTTTTCATTAGTTTTTATGCTAAATTCACATTTCTGGACTTTACTATAAGTTTGTGTGTTTTTCTGTGATTTCAGGTATTTTCTGGCTGAAATTGAGGGACCTGAGCAAAAATCTGATAGGAGGCTGACAAAGGACTGCTGATGCTGTTGGAATCTGACCTCCCTGTACTCGAAATGTATTTTCTGGAGCTACAGAACTTCAAATGGCGCGCTCTCAATGGAGTTGGGAAGTAGACATCCAGAGCTTTCCAGCAATATATAATAGTTCATACTTTATTCGAGATTTGATGACGTAAACTGGCGCTCAACGCCAGTTCCAAGCTGCATTCTGGAGTCAAACGCCAGAAACACGTCACGAACCAGAGTTGAACGCCCAAAACACATTACAACTTGGCGTTCAACTCCAAGAGAAGCCTCAGCTCGTGGATAGATCAAGCTCAGCCCAAGCACACACCAAGTGGGCCCCGAAAGTGGATTTATGCATCAATTACTTACTTTTGTAAACCCTAGTAGCTAGTTTAGTATAAATAGAACTTTTTACTATTATATTTTGAGTCTTGGATTGTATTTTCAATCTTCTGATCACATTTGGGGGCTGGCCATTCGGCCATGCCTAAATCTTCATCACTTATGTATTTTCAACGGTGGAGTTTCTACACACCTTAGATTAAGAGTGTGGAGTTTTGCTGTACCTCAAGTTTCAATGCAATTTCTACTATTTTCTATTCAATTCAGCTATTCTTATTCTAAGATATTCGTTGCACTTCAACATGATGAATGTGATGATCCATGACACTCATCATCATTCTCACCTATGAACGCGTGACTGACAACCACTTCCGTTCTACCTTGGACCGGGCGCATATCTCTTGGATTCCTTAATCAGAATTTTCGTGGTATAAGCTAGAATTGATCACAGCATTCATGGAAATCCGGAAAGTCTAACCTTGTCTGTGGTATTCCGAGTAAGATTCCGGGATTGAATGACTATGAAGAGCTTCAAACTCGCGATTGCTGGGCATGATGACAAACGCAAAAGAATCAAGGGATTCTATTCCAACATGATCGAGAACTGACAAATGATTAGTCGTGCTGTGACAGAGTATTTGGACCATTTTCATTGAAAGGATGGGATGTAGCCATTTGACAACGGTGATGCCCTACATACAGCTTGCCATAGAAAGGAGTGACTAAGATTGGATAAAAGCAGTAGGAAGGCAGAGATTCAGAAGGAATACAGCACCTCCATACACTTGTCTGAAATTCCCACCATTGAATTACATGAGTAACTCTATCTTTTTTTCTATTTATTATTTATTATTATGCGAAAATCCAATAATCTATTAACATAGTTAAATCCGCCTGACTGGGATTTACAAGATGACCATAGCTTGCTTCATACCACTGTGGGATCGACCCTTACTCACGTAAGGTTTATTACTTGGACGACCCAGTGCACTTGTTGGTTAGTTGTGCGAAGTTGTGACTAAGTGTGATTCACGTTTGAGAGCGCTACCAAGTTTTTGGCGCCATTGTTGATGATCACAATTTCGTGCACCAGGAACCTATTGATCTCCACACTTCTCTCAAAAAATTTCACTCCACCTGATCATATGCCTTTTTCGTATCCAACTTCATGCCCACGTAACCTTTATTTTCTCCTGTCTTCTTTTTCATGAAGTTGAAATTTTCAAAGGCAATGAGTCTACTGTTTGTTATCAGTCAAACGCACTTTGAAAATCACCAATAATCTAGGGGTAGAATGCACTTTAGCTGATTTGCTATTGTCTTTGTAGCAATCTTGAAAATTACATTACATAGGAATATTGGTCTGAATTTCTTAGTATGCCTCGGCTTGTTACTTTGGCGATCATGTAGATATAGATATGATTTAGGGGTTTTGGGTCAACCCATTCGTTTAGAATCTTTAAAGTTGTCCTTGTAACATCTTCACCTACTATTGGCCACTTTTTTTTTTTGTAAAACAATGCTGGCATCCTGTCCGGCCCTGAGCTCTGGAATCCAGTATAACATCTTTCTTTTTGGCTTGTATCCTAAAAAAGCACAAAAATATTAGGAAATTAAACATAATAAATATTATATAACACTAAAAAGTAACACTTACTCTTCTTCAGGCTTATTGTATTTTTTATCCTTCTTTTCAGTTGTTTTCTTTTCTTTTGTTTCTCCTGCATTTCTTCTCTTCTAGTAATATATAGAAAAAAATTTGATTGAAAAATAGAATATATTTTTAAATAAATAGATAGTTTTTTAATCTTACTCATAATTAAAATTAGTCTCTCTTTCTAAAGATGTATCAATGTAACTGTTTTTTTTTTCTTTTCTTTTTTTTACCCTTCTTTTCTTACTTTTCTTATTTCAAGTCTGATCTTTTTATCATGTCCTAAAATAGAAAGTTATTTAATTAGCATATTCAGTTTAAAGAAATGACACCAAAATTTAAAAAAAATATATTTTTTTACAAATATTTTATCATTTAATTCTTTGCCTCGCGTTCAATCCTCTTAACCATCCTCTCCCTTGTTTAATGTGGTCCTAGTGTTATATCTATTAATTTGTCAGATAAATTTTGATTCATAAAAATATATAATCATTAGTACAAAAAGACACCCATCAACTACATATTTGTTGTCATTCTTGTGACTTCTAATTTCTATGATGAGGAAGTTGAACATAGGAGTAGTCCAATTCGATTCTCATATGGTGTCTACATGAAGAATTTCTAGTATATGAACTGAATAAATTTTGTTTATTGTTGTTGGCAATAAAAAGAACTTATGGATGAACAGAATGAATATTCTCTTAAATTTCAATTGATTTTCATTTTCATCCAAACTCATTTCCATCAAAGACTTTGTAAAAAATGACAAAGAAGAATTTTTGAAGCTTTCAACAATTTGTTATTGCTCCTTATAGATGTCTTTATAGATAATTTTTTCTGAAAAATAATCCCCCACAATAGTACCAAAATAGCTTAATAACATAAAAGTAACATAAAAATAATTCTAAAATTTGATTGATAGAATAGATTATAAAAGAAATTTTTACCAGTTACATTTAAACCAAGGGTATCCTTTATCTTTGGTAGGGGTGATCTTGATTTTTCCATACCGTGTGTCCAGAGAGTTTTTATATAAATCAAAGAAATATGCTAGTTCCTTCGAAAGCTTGTGTCACATTTAAGTCTAGGATATGTCTTAGAGCATTAAATTCTAGTTCATTCACAATAATAACTTTCTTCTCTTCACTCATATTACTGAATGCGTCAAATAATATTGTCGAGCATCATAAATTGTGAATTTTCTATAAATAATTGAAAATTATGTTATATAATATATTTATACAACAAAAATAAAGTTGCTTAACATATATATGCTTACACCATATGTGGATGTCTTCTTCTTGGGGATGCTTTTCTCAGCAACTTTTTTTTATTGTAATTTTGGCAACAAGGAAAAAAAATTTGGCTAATAAGTAATAACACCGCACAACATTTTAACTCAAAATGCACCGAAATTAATTTTGGCACACAAACTTAGTACAAAGAAATCGCAAACAAGATTCAATCATCCAAAAAACACATATAAATTAATTTTAAATCCAGAAAAATGATCAATATGAGTTAGATAACACTAAAAGGACTATAACTATCTTGGATGAACTAATTATATCAAATATAAGTTAATGATATCAAGTGTACCTTATTTTAACTCAAAATGGTCCGAAATTATTTTATAATGATGACATACAAACTTAGTTCAAAGCAACCACACAAAATAGATTTAATCATTAAAAAAACATATGCATGCAAATTTTAGTCACAGAAAAGTCATCAATATGAGTTAAATAACACCGACATAACATAGTTATCATAAAATCAACAATATCTACGATATTTTTTTGGTTGAAGATTTAAACCTAGTTCCGAGAGTTTCTCTGAGTTTTCGCAGAAATTTTAAGAAAGGAGTCGTTTGAAATTTTTATGTTGAAGTTATGATGGGTTTAGAAGCTGTTTTTTATATAAGAGAGTATATTATGCAAAATTTAGTGAAGAGTTGGTGCATGTGTAACACTCTCTCACTAATGAAACTATTTTTTGTTAAGTTTAAACTAATTAGATTTAGTTGCCAAAAATATTTAGATAAATAGTATAATTGTATAAATTAATACAATTACTAAATGATCAATAATTTAAAAAAATCAATTTATCTTTTAGATAAAGATAATATAGTGAAATTAATTTTGTCATTATTACTTTAAATTTTTACATTCATTTTCTATGTACATTTGAAATGAAAATTTTTTAACTATTCATATTTTTCATATATTTTTTCTTTTCAAACAATAAAAAATAGCCTTTCTTTTTCCTTCTCCTCATTTTCCTTTCCTCTATTTTTTTTCAAACAACACGAACCCTTAAAAGATAATTTAATCATTCATTTAATTATTCAAAAATAGTTATAATGGAAATTTTTTTAAATAAATAAAATAAATACTTTAATTACGCATATACGTATTTTTGGGAGTATTAACATATTTTCACAATGTACCTTATTTCGTTCATAGTATAAACGAGATAGGTATAGCCATATCTCGTTTACACTATAAACGAGATAAGGTACACACACATCTCAATGTATCACATTTATAAATGTGTTATGACACGTGCCTTATTTCGTTTACAATATAAAGCGAAATATGACTATGTGTAAACGAGATAAGGCACATTAACATCTATAAATAGAACTTGTTGACAGCACCCTTGACCTCACTCATTACCCACATTTCTTTCATTTCTCTCTTTTTCGGACCATTTTATTGATATTTCTGAGTTTTCGGGACATTATGGCACATAATCCTGACATCAATCACCTGAACGCTAGCTAGCACATTGCGAGAGCCATCAACATTGAGGTTGGTGTTATCTTTTATCGTTTAAATTAATAATTATTTGCGACTTCCTTAACTAGTGAACTTTTATAGGGTTAGTGTTCTAGTACATGAATAGACTGAATGATGTTAGGTAACACAGAGTAGGTTAGTTGGCAAATAAGGATTAAGACATTTATAAGTATTTATAAACTGTACTGATGGATAACATTTGTTCAATTTAAAGAAATTTTTTTACTCATAGTGAAAGCTAAATAACTAATTAGTTTAATTTGATTAGTTAATTTAAAGGTTTTATTAGTTAATTTTTTTGTTTTGAGTTTGGAAAGGATTTTTAAGTACTGTTTTTTGTGTTGTTGATTATGTTGTGATGTTTATTTGAGTTACCTTTTATATATTTTAGAATAGCTTTGAACATGCTAGAGAGAAGTTAGTTTGAAGTAGAATATTTATAAAACTTTTTCTTTTAAACAGAGGCATCGCCCTTTATTGCTTAGGCAATCACACACTTGCACCCCCGGACACCATCGTCCCTTAGCTGAGGAAAGGTGGGTTTGGCGACACGGTGCATCTCTGGAACTTTGTGTTTGACAACCCTTTGATCACCACATTCGTGAAGCGGTAGCATCCGAAGACCCACACTTTTCACCTGCCATGGGGTGAGTGCACCATCACCTTGCAGGATATTGCATACCACCTTGGGTTACGCACAGACGGAGAGCCAGTGGGTGACTTCCAGACTTGGCACTAGTCACTGACATGGGAGTACGTGGAGGAGCTCTTAGGTGCCAGACCGCCCTTTCCACTGCAGCAAGGTGCGTAGAGGAAGGAGTTGTTTAGCATCAAGATGACCTGGCTTTGGGATCGAGTCCGGCACATGCCAGCTACCACCAATCCAGCCACCATCTGACAATATACTAGGTGTTATATCATGTTGTTGATCGGTGGTTACCTGATGACCAACAAGTCCAACAATCAAGTTCACATCGACTTCAGGAGGTGCATTGGTCTTTCGTGGGCATCCACTGTGCTTGCATAGACGTACCATTCCTTGTGCCATGCATCACATTGTGATACCACAGACATAGTCGGCTGCACATCATTGCCTATGTCATGGATATACAACAAGCTTCCACAGTGGTGTCATGAGGATAGGTAGATTCTGATCTTTCCACTAGCAGTGAGGTAACTATTTTTGTTTTGAGATTTTGTCGATTTCTATTTATTCAATTCAGTTTTTACCTACACAAATTAACATAATTCCATTTCTTTGTTTGTTAACAAGTTGATAGGGATGTCCCAGTAGACCAGGGACCAGCATGCATAGAGGGTCCTCCGATGGCATATGTTGTTAGATCGGCTCGATTTGGACGAGGTATATCCTTATGCTTTACTTTGTTAAATGTCACACGTTTTCATAAGTATGTAGTGAATTGCTTCTGATGCGCCTATAACACTGTGTATTGTAGCTTCGTTGGACGCCGTATGCTGACCTCCGACTGCAGGACATTACTCGAACTGCGTGAGGTCCGTTGGCGAGTCAGGGACTTGGTTGTCTGTCATCCCACTTGTGTGCTTTAATATTGTGGAGTTTCACTAGCCCAATCGGGTGAAGCACCAGTTGGAAGGTGAGCAGACGGTGCCAGTCAATCTGGTTAATGTTGACAGGTTTTTCACCAACAAGGTCAGACATCTGTCCGGGGAGAATGTGCTTGATGATCCCAGACTTTCATCCCTCCCTGATGACATCCAGCCCAGTATGCCCAGGGAGGATATGACCAGAAAATCTTGTCAAACTAACCGCACTCCGGAACCATCAAGTGTCCATCATAGTACGACACTGCACTAAAGTCACATACCGTGACAAGATAACAACTTTGCAATGCTTAGGGTAATCGTGACACCTTGCTATATGACTCTTCCCAATCACCATATATCTGCGCAATCGCCTTTTGTTTTGTCATTCAGACCTTCCTATACGACGGCTTGAAGTGATAGCTCTGTCTCACTGTACTTTGTAGAATAAGGATGGAAATTGATGGACTAGACTGTATGAGGGGCAAGATGAGTCTGCATATGAAGTTGCTGTCCAATTGTCGATGATCCTGCGACATAGTGGGGCTAGACACGTGTGTGGTTTGCCAAATTTACGCACCTCCCTAATGATTTTAAGTATAATCGAATTAAAATCTAACCAAAATAACAACAACGATTGTAACAATAAAGTAAAATTCTATAACAGTCACCAATATCCCAGATTCTGTCGGAGGGTGACACGGAGACTCCAAAGACAACCATCAGTGAATTGCCGGCATTGTACGTGTGGTACTTTAGCTGGTCCGACTCAACTACTCGATACTCGACACTTTACCAAATGCTATAATTCTTCACACCTTATAATATGCTTCTCTGCTCCTCATGCATTGCATCCAAATCCAATGTGTGGTAGTGGCTGGGCACAGATGATAACTCTGAAACTAGAAGCAGAGCAAGCAAAAGGTATCGAACTGATCCATCAATAGGAGTCTCTGGTATGAATTCATCTTTGTCATTATCCTCAGATGAATCACGTCCCTAACTGTCGACAACGTACTCTTCGTCGGATTCCTCATCCTCAACGTCCATGTCTTGCACTGGACTAGCACAGTGCAACAGACGTGGTGCGAGAGAAGGGTCATCCAGTACAAAGTTCGAGGTACCACTACCACCGCCACCAGCGTCACGAACCTCCGCTGAAAGTTCCATCACTTGTTCAACCATAATTCTCCGATGCACATCAAACATAAGGTGCACATACTCATCGCCATCGAGTCAAAACAGATGAAACCAAAACACCCCATTTTTCATCAATGCTAGCATCCAATACCTAACTCGACCAAACTCTTTTCTCTCCACACCATCGACGTGTGTCAATATCATACTCTTTAGCTTGGACAATGAATTTGCTCTTCGACTTCGGAACAGCGCTAGACTCTCGAATTCAAATATAACTCCGTTGTCACTATTTCTCATCTGACAGTTGGGATACACTATCACAACAAAAAAATTACTGCCATTGGACATTTTTTCTAAGTTTTAGGAAGAAGAAGGAAAGAGAAAGAAAAATGGATAGTTTTGTGAATAATACTAACGATTGCTGATCCTTTTATAGATGTTTAATTTTTGTCCTATTATATCATGTTTATTATGTAAACGACCTGATTTATTCTATATCTCGTTTATCGTATAAATAAAATAAAATGTATTGTAAAAATACATAAATATTCTAATAAATACGTATATGCGTAATTAAAATATTTATTTTATTTATTGAAAAAAAAGTTTGTTATAATGGTAGATAAATTTACTATACATTTAAAAAATAAAAAAATTACTACTAGGAAGTTTAATATTTGCCTAACTAAACCCTTAGAAAAATAGTTAAGGACCCTCGTTTTTTTAGTTTTCTACTCTCTCACTCACTCTCTTGTTCTTGCCTTCTTGCAGTTGGAGACTCCATAACAGTGCCAGCTCTTTCTCTCACCCTCTTCATTCCCCCTCTTCCATTCTGCGTCTGCGACCAACAAGCTCCACCAAGCCGCCGGACTGCTATCCTGCTGTCGATCTGGACGCCGCCGAAGGGACAGCTCGCCACCGATCTGTACGCCACCGCTCGGAGCAGATAACTGCTGGTCAGACCGCCTTTGGACAGAGCCACTGGGATCTTCTGCCTGCAGGCCGTTCACTCCAACGGAGAGAGTTCGTGGCTGTCAACCTATCCAGGGAGCTCCATCCCACCGACAACGTAAGTCTTGTCCTTAGGTTTTCGTTTATTATTTTTTTCTTTTTTCTTTTTCATTTTATTTTAATTTTCCTTTTCAGCTCTTGTCTTTAAAAAAAATATGTGGCAAACGCGAAACAACCCAAAGAAAAGTTGCAATGGTTAGGATACCATATTTTCTGAATGTTAGCTTCCAGAACATTCTTCATGTTTGGAAGAAAAAGGAGAGTTTGTGTTTCAATGAGCTCATGAGCCTTGATTACATCGAAAGAATTACTTGTTTCTTTCATTCTTGTCTTTTCATCCATAATCTCCTTTTGCTTTCTTCATTTCATTCTCATTTTTCTTCTTCTACGTTTGTGTCTTTCTCTTCCCCTCTTGCTTATTATGCTGCCCACTTGAAAAACATTTCAGTGGAGGTCATGCTGTTATTGGTGAGGATCTGTTGTTACAAATTTACAATATTGAGTTTAGAGCTAAATACCTTCACCAAATCAGACCTATTTGAGTCTGATTTCAATTCTATAGTTAAATTCTAATGTGAGATCATTCCTTCTCTTATATTGATTCAAAAATAGGGAATTTTATTCAGTTCATTCTTGGGGTTTTCAAAATCCTTGTGAGGGATTTGAATTCCCATAAGTGTTTTTTTCGCCGTAGTTGCTGTTGAAACTTGAGACCCCGTTATAGTGGCGAAGTAGCTTTGAAAAGTGAAATGTGACTCTCATCAACGGGAATTCCCTGTCTCTCTCTTTCTTTGACTGGTATACAGTATTTTTCTGTGTTTTGCTATGCTAGGAACCTGTTTCTCCATCCGAATCACTCTCTGCTCGATATCTTTTCTTTTCTTTTCTGGAGGTTTAATCTTCCAAATACTCCATAACATCGAGTAAGCTATTCTTGGGTTATTTCCTTTTATGGCTTGGCTTGTTGCTGAAAATTTGCTGCGTTCTCTTTTACATAATTATTTTTCTCATTTGATTTTCCATTTATGTTCAAGTATTTTTGTTTTGGTGGTTGTTGAAGTAAGCAAGTGTTTGTAAATATGTGCAAAAGGTTAAATGTAAATATAATCGGGCATAAAGTAACAAATAAAAAGAAAGTAAAGTATTGTTTTTGTCCCCAACGTTTGGGGTAAATCTCAAAATTGTCCCTAATGTTTCAATCGTCCTATTTACGTCCCTAACGTTTTAAAATTGACTTAATGTTGTCCTGCCGTTAGTGATCCGTTAATAAAATTAACGGCGGGACAAAATTGAGACGATTTTGAAACGTTAGGGATGTAAATAGGACTAAAATGTTAGGGACAAAAATGATACATAGAAATAAATTTTAATTTTATTCTTCAATAATATCAATTTGTTACTGTACATAGTATTCAATTATTTGATATAAGTAATGTGATTAAGTAATAAAAGTAAAATTACATTATTTATTTAGAATGAAAGTATAAAATTTATTTATTTATAAAAAAATTATATTACTTTAAGCATAAAATTATAAAAAAAATTAATTTTTTTAGAATGAAAATAAGGTGATCAAGTGTAAATATGATTAAAAATAATTGAATACTATGTAATAAAAAATTGATATTATTGAAGAATAAAATTAAAATTTATTTCTATGTATCGTTTTTGTCCCTAATGTTTTAGTCATATTTACGTCCCTAACGTTTCAAAATCGTCTCAATTTTGTCCCGCCGTTAATTTTATTAACGGATCCCTAACGGCAGGACAACATTGAGTCAATTTTAAAACGTTAGGGATGTAAATAGGACGATTGAAACCGTTAGGGACAATTTTGAGATTTACCCCAAACGTTGGGGACAAAAACAATACTTTACTCTGAAAAGAAAAAAAAAAGAATGTGAACATCTTCATACCTAAACAGCATCATATGACCAAAGTATGGGCGAGGTTCCCAATTACCTTTGCCAGTTTGTTGCTAGCTCTCTCTCTCTCTCTGTCTCTCTCTCTCTCTCTCTCTCTCACACACACACACACACACACACAGACCGTTTGGGGTGCTTTCAATTGTGAAGTTCAAACTTCCAACATTGATTTTTACAGAAGTTAATTGTTCTTATTTAGAGATATCTGACCGGTTATTCATTTAAAGAAAAGAGTAATTTGATTATAATATGTGTTGTGCAGATCATTTTGATCCCATTGTAATATCTCCACTAAGATACATTGTCATTCTTGAATTTGGAGTAGAGTTGCAATAGAGTTGGAAATAGGTGACAAATCTACCAAATCTGTTAAAGTCATTGTTTCATTGATATTTCAATTTACAAATTGCTTCAGGGTTTTTGAGTTAGATAGCCACAAATCTGGGCTGTATATTTTGTTTAGGGGTGATTACATGATAACTAGCTTATCCTTGGTAGCTAATCGTAAATTTGAATTTTTGTTTTTAAAAACAATGATGCTAACAGAATTATTTGCTTTTATTTCTCATGTATCACTCATAATTTTTTTTTCTTGTGTGTTCTGTTTCAGGTGGTTAAACTCATCTTTTCTTGTTTGGTTGTTGTAATCTATTTGTAAAGGAACTGGTAGGAGAGGATGGAAAGTGATGGTATGGAGCATCTCGTTGATGACAAAAGTGATGGTATGGAGCATCTTGTTGATGATGACAAAGGTGATGGTGTGGAGCATGTTGTTCATGATAAAAGTGATACTATGGAGCATGCGGATGATGATGATAGTGATGATTCTAGTAGTGACAGCGGTGATGATGATTTACAAGAGGATCAAGGTAAAGGAAATGATGTAAGTCACATGGAAGAGGCTACCATGTTTAAGAATAAAGCCGAACTGAGTAAAGAGGAAGTTTTGAAAATGGTGTTCGATACTCATGAAAAGGCCTATGATTTTTATGTGAGTTATGCTAAGTGTGTTGGATTTAGTGTCCGGAAAGGAGATGTGGCTCGTGATGATGATGGCAAGTTGATAAGACGAAGATTTGTATGCAACAGGCAAGGCTTGAGAGACAAAAAACATTACATGAGAATTGATAGAAAAAGGGATCAGAAACCGGAGACTAGGACGAATTGTCATGCAATGTTGAGTATTTACCTTGACAACCACACTTCAACTTGGAGAGTGAGAACCTTTGAAAAAGGCCACAACCATGAGCTAGCACCTGCTGGATTTGATTACATCGTGCCAAATACTCGTCGGTTAACAACGGCAAAAAAGGCACAAAGTGATGGTATCCGCATACATGGATTCCTAACATTTCAAATAATGGGTTTTATGGTTGGTCAAGCTAGGGCTTTTGCTGGAGTTGAATTCTCAAAGGACTTGTACAGTTACATTGATAAACAAAGATGTCCTAAGATAGTTGATGGTGATGCACTTGCAGCTATTAGCTACTTGCAGGGTAAGGCAGATTCTGATCCAACTTTGTTTGCTAGGTACACCACTACAGATGATGATCAATTGGGAAATTTGTTTTGGGCTGATGGCTTAAGTCAAGTTGACTATGAGTACTTTGGGGATGTGGTTGGACTTGATACAAAATACAAAGAAAGCATGTACCACAGACGCTTAGTTATCTTTTCTGGTACTAATCATCATCGACAAACTTGTATTTTTGCATGTGCCTTACTAGGTGATGAGCGAGCTGACACATATAAATGGGCATTGGAGAATTTCTTAGATGCAATGGAAAAGAAGCACCCAAGTGCAGTGGTAACTGATGATAATGAGGCCATGAGAGAGGCAATTCAGGTGGTGTTCCCAAATGCTACCCATAGGTTATGTGCTTGGCATCTTCAAAAAGGTGCAGCGTACAACATTAGGGATACTGAATTTGTTGAGGCTTTCAAGAAATCTATTTATACCAACTTTGATCCTGATGAGTTTGAGGAGTATTGGCGTAACATGATACAAAAGTTTGAGGTATACGATAGTATGTGGGTAGAGGAGACATATAAGAAGAAGGAAATGTGGGCCACTACTTACCTTCGTGATAAGTTCTGTTCTGGACTAAGAGCATCATCACGATGTGAGGGTTTAAACCCATTGATGAAGAAATATATCAAGGCAAGGCACAATATACTCGAATTGGTACAACACTTTGAGCTTGCATTGAAGGAATTTAGGAACAATGAATTGGTAGCAGAGTTCAATTCCATGTACAATGAGCCTGTTTTGACAACTGCATTAGAATCAATTGAGCGCAAGGCTGCTAAAGTGTTTACGAGGGAAATTTTCAAAGAAGTGCAAAAAGAGTTAGAAGGGGCTGCTTTACTATTTGTTGTTGGATGTGAAAACCTTTCAACGACTGCCACGTTTAAATTGAGTAAGTATGGCAAGCCTGGTTGGGAATACAAGGTGACATATGACAGAGAATCACAGAAATTTGAATGCCAGTGTTGCCTTTGGAGTACCCATGGCATTCCCTGTAGTCACATATTTTGTGTTATGATTTATGAACATATTGCAGAATTACCCGAAAAGATGATTCTTAAAAGATGGACTCAAGCTGCAAAGTCTTTTAATGAGCTTCCGGATGAAGAAGATGAGGTGAATGATAAAAAGTTCTTGTTTCGTTATGGTGCATTATGTGCTGCAAGTAATTGGATGTCATTTCTGGCAGCAAGAAAATTGCATAATTTTCTTGAAACAAAAGATGAAATTTATAAAATCACGGCTAAGCTAGAGCATAAAGGCTGTATGGTGGATACCAGATCATTTTCTATTCCCAAGAATACCATGGATGACACGACCAAGGGTGCATCACTAACTTATAAGAATGGTAAGAAGCGGAGGCGTTGCAAAGCTTGTAACAAGATGGGTCATTCAAAGTCTAGTTGTCCAAGGGTCAAGGACAGAAGGTCTCGAGGAGATGATCTCAGTTCGTCTTCAATGTCAGATAATCCTCGAAATGCGGGTCATGCCACAAATAGCGCAGTGGATCCTCCAAATACTGGTCCTGCAACACATAACACTCTGGATGATCCTCCAAATGCAGGTCCTGCAACAAATAACGAGGTGAAGTACTAACTACCTTGCTTTTCTGACAAAGAACTATCTTGGTCATAATTAGTTATTTATGGTTAATAGTAGTTCGATTTAGTCAAAAGCTCTGTTTATTGATCTTTATGTTTTTTGTTTTATATTGATTGTTGAGTTTATTGTATATTAGGTAGGGCAGCCTCCAACAGACTCATCGACCGCCATGACACAATCGCTAGCTGTGAATCATGCAGCTGCAGCCTCTCGATTCGGGGTATGGGGACCCCAATTTCTTCTTCCTGGTCCTGGTCAACCTTGTTTTGCCGCAAATATAGGTCACCAATACTATCTTGCAAATCAAGGTGCTAGATATTATCCCCTTGCTCCAGCCCAACAGCAATTTCTTAGACCTCAAGGTTTAGTGCAGCGGTTTGTTCCTCAAGGTGTATTACCCCAGCAATATGTCGGAGGTCCGAATCCTCAATTCCAAGGCTTAGCACAGCAAAAGCGTGGCAAAGGTCGTGCTCGTCGATGATCATATCTTTAGGTATGGTTTTCAAAAGACCAAAAGTATCTGTGCTGGGATTTATTATACTTATGTTTGGATGATAATAATGAATGATGATAACTTTGCAACATTTATCAGAAACATGGTTTGAAGTCTTGTTGAGAAATGTCACTAATCAAGGATGATGACAACACCAGCATCAGTATTTCATTGGTTTGTGGTTTGAGTATAGTCTTCCTCCCATCCTGCCTGTGAATATATATGCAGCGTTTTGAACCTATATGAGGATCAAGATGTAAATGCTGCATTCATCTATGATATAGCACGTACATATTTTCTAATCATCCCTAGTGTTTGTAGAATCGGTTACTGACATTTGACACCTGATGGAAATGATTTGTAGGAAACTTAAAAATCGTTGCTTTTATGTTCTTGTGGAGGTTAACCTTGAACCAATTGAAAAGTGCAGAGGTATTGCCGTATTGTTCATATAAAGGACACTTTGTTGGAGATACTATTTACTGTTTTTTCTTACACATTCATGTTAATTTTTAATGAATGGGGAACAGGGGACGGCAATGAAGTTGAGGGGATTAATTTTCTCCCTAGTTTTCAGAGTCGAATTGGTAATTGACTCGAAGGATTGGGTTATTGGTTAGTGGTTCAATTATTAGATCATTTGGTTTAATTCGGGTATAAATATATAATTATATAAAATTTTATTCCATTTTTTTATATTAAGTTTTTTTTTTGAATTATAANGAAAAATTGAGTATAAAACTAAAATTAAAATTAATAATATATAAATTATTAATTGGAGGTTATATATATATACGAAAACAAAAAGTAAATTGGCTTGGTAGTTGGTAGAGTTTGGGAACAAAAAGGTGGGGAACCAAGGTTAGAGCTTGTCCCTTGCATTTTGAAATTAATTCCAACGTCCGCAACGTTGGAGCACCGGTGGACTTGTATCCTTCCATGTTTCAGCTAGGTGTTGGTGAACCCATGCGGATCTGCTGTCAAGTGGTTTATGATCGACTCGATTAGAGACTATCAGTCACTTATTTTTAGGTCAAATTGGCCTATTTGGTCTAGTTCTGAGAGCATGGGCTCCCTCGACTTTTGTTTTCTCAAAAAACGTGGAGATTATTATTATTGTTATTGGGAATACCATATACCATTGGCATTGTAACAAGAATGCCCGACTCATTAATAAGGAAAGTTGGGCCATTCTTTAGACTTTAATAAATTTCTATTGTTCTTGCTTAGAACTTAGAAGTTATATCCGAGGTATATCTCAGTCACTGATGATGAGTTATACATTGGACTGCATTGAATTATATCTCAGTGTTTGTTTACTCATCTCATAATCTTGTGAGAAGTTCTTTTGGTGACCGGATTGGAGTCGAGAAAGCCTACACATTTCGAAGGAAGCAAGCTTCAACGAATATATTATACTTGCATTTTCTGCCGGTATCTGATTCGGATGAGTTTTGTGAAAAATAGATTAAGTGAAAAATAATGGTTAAGATGAGAGATTTAGGGTAAGTATACTTGTGAGAAAAATACTTCTATTAATGACGAATAAGCAATACAAGAACTAATGATGAGAAATAGCTTTGTTTAAAGTAGACAGAGGCTGGTTAATGGTTGTTGTTGAGTGTTTTGGTGGAATACCCGAATGCCAGTTTTTACTCGTGAAGGGGATGAATGAAATGAAGAACAATAAGAGGAATTTTGGGAGAGAAAAAGATGGGTCTTCTAGCTTCTTAACTTCAGGAATAAGAAATGTCTAGGTCCGTCTTTTAAAGAGGTGGGTTGAGATCCTTTTATAATGTAAAACCATTTTAAAAAGGAAATCTATTGTCCAATGGTTATAGTCTGATGTCTGACCCACTCCTTTTACCCTAAATATTTTTAGATATTCCTGTCACTTCAAGTCTTTTCAACTGAAAATGTAAGAAGTTGATTTTCACAAGTTAAACTAAAACTCATGACAAGTGACATTAGTGAAGGGACATCTAGTTTGATTTTCTTTCAACTAAATAACACTTTTTACACTTCAAATCCAACCAATCAACTTCCACCAATATAGTTCCCACTGAAGAGAAATTTAACTCCTCAAAGTGCTCTTTTGGGTTCCATCCTTTTACTCAATACCTTTAAGAGGAACTTATCTCTTTTTTGACCATATTTTTAGGTCATTAAAAAAATTATTTATGTACAAAAAAGGTTTGTATTTTTAGTACACAATCATAAGCCCCCAAGCAGTCTTTGAGGGTACAAAGTATCCCCTCAAGCTGTATTAAACTTTTTTGTACTCAACAGAGCTATAATAATTAACTCAATATATATATATAT
>NC_029774.3:14306566-14333553 GCF_000817695.3 Arachis duranensis | reverse complement strand
GGCATAAAGAGAGAACACCTAGAAGGATAGGGAGAGCGTGTTTATCATCATCTTCTTCTTTTTTACTCTGTCTTCTTACTTGGTAAGACTCTTTTTCTTCTTTTCTTGCTTTTTGTCTTCAGCCTGCTCCTCCCCTTTTTTGTCATATAATGTGTACTCCTATTTTCTTGTATGAGATTCTGGCACTTGGATATCTGCTATTGTATATTTGACTTTTTTTTGTATTATTCTGAACTTTTGTTACTCTGAACTCGTATTATTCTAAACTCTGATCATTCTGTACTCTTGTTACTCTGAATTATTATTATTATTTTGAATCCTTATTATTATGTTCTCTGCCTTTGTTCTCATGTAACCCCTCTCAGCCCCATGTATATTGGGTTGCTAATTTTGGAATTAGCTATAGGAATTCTTTGATAAAGATCTTTCACCTTACAACTTTGGATATTATATCCTCGTTTGTATATGTTTCCAATGAAATCACAAATAATAATAAAAAAAGAAGTTGAATTAAAAATTATGAGCAATGTTCATTTGTAACTATAAAATAGATATTTAAAAATTTTAATTTAATTTTATTTATATAGCATAGTCATAAGTAATTTGTTTATAAACTTTTTCAATTAGAGCGATTTACTAATGTTCAATATTCATATTCTTTCAAAGTTATAAATGTATAATGTCTTGCAATGTTTTCATATATGTCACCAAATGAAATATCATATTATGAGGATGTGAGGAGTTAGTGGCCTTATCAGGTAAAGAATATAATGAATAATTTTCATACCTTTGTTTTTTTGTTTTATTTGAGAACTCCTTGGTTGTTTTCTTGACATGCGATGCTCTTTGACTTTTAGAATTTCTTCCGTGTCCTGCAATATTCTCCTTTATTTTTTGAGTATTTTTGTCGTTAGTATTCATGTGATATTGATATTCACTCTATTCTGTTATTGCTGTTCTCCTCCTTTTCCCCTTTATTTTAGGAATTGTTTCTTTTTGTTGTCATGCCTTATATGAAACTTGCTGAGATATCGGATAGTGACCTAGAGGACTCTAGTAATAATTTGGGTACTGACTCTTCTGTGGATGATATGGACGATGTTCTTCAAGAATATGCAGTCGAGTTTTCTGAATCTGTACCCCAACCTTGGGTTAAACCATCAGATAAGATGGCTATTTTTGTGGATCCTCTCCTGATTAAGAAACCTTTTTTGGACCTTCCTTCCTCTGGCTCGTTATTAGGTTTGGATAAAACTATGAAACCCGGCTTTGATTCTTCAGATTGTAGAGTTTTGGGTGAATCTGTTGAGAAACCTTCATATCAATTAGGTCCTGCTCTACTTCGTTCTCGGTTGAAGCGGCAAGAATTTCCATGGACGTCTTTTAAATCTGAGGTAGCTACTCACGTGAATAAGGTTTGACAAAAGTGGGTATTCACAGTATTGTTTGAGGAGGGTGGTAATTTTGTGAGGAGATTAAAATTTGCTGGTGTTGTTGAGGCTATCTGCACATCTGCAGGTTGGTTGTTCTCTACCATCTATCATCATAATTGATTCTTATTATTTCTTTACTTTGTTGCTATATATTGAAGAAGCACTAATTGATTTCTTCTTGGCAGGCTTGGGTGTTCAACGGAATGGATATGATATGAGTTTACTTTGGCAGAGGTGGTGTTCTCATATTCTCACTTTTCTGACTTCTTGGGGTGAGTTTTCACCCACTTTGGAAGATGTTGTGGTTCTTCTTCAACTACCAGTGTTTAGCGGTGTGGATCTCACTCTTCTTCGCCCAGATTCTGATATGCTTAAGCTTGCGAGACGTCTTCAAATGAGTTTAAGTGATGCTGATCGATATACAAAAGAGTTGTCCAAGAGTAGGCGTGTTAAGAAATCTTCCTCCAAGGATGAGCATCCAAAGACTCGTGGGTCCTCGAAAGGAAAAGAGGTGGTTGGCGACAAGCAAGATTCTAAGAAGAAGAAGATTACTGTTAAGTATTCTTACTCTAATTGGTCTTGTTATTTCTTTAGTGATTTCCTCAATGGTGAGTTTGTCCCTGCTCCTGCTGTTCCTTCAAATCTTAGGGAAGCTGCTTTTGTCGCTTATTGGTTAAGTAAATATGTGTTTTTGGGACCAGCTGATGAGTGTATGAGCCCTGATGTATTTCTTTTAGCTTGTTTGATTGCTGAAGGAGAACATCTGCCATTGGCTTCTCTGTATCTCGGTAGTTTATATACGCGGCTTGATCAATTTTTCCAGTAACTCAAGATTGCTCATGGTCGCTTTCCAGTATTGGCTTTCATTGACGAAATATTTCTTCAACTCTTTCTTTTTGAGTGGTTCTCTCAGTTTGCTCCCATCCGTAAGCCCTCTACAATTCTTCCAGATAAGAAGGCAGGTCCTCGTGCTTGGATTTGGGGTTCAGCTCATCCTTCCAAATCTTTGGAGGATGTTATTGATTTAGAGAAAAATTTTTGTTTTCGCCCGTATGTAACCGCTTACCAGCCTAGTGCATCGGTTATTCATCGTATATATTCTGCTTGTCTTGAACATGACCACAATGATATTTTCACTAGCAAGGAAGGGGCTTATGACTTTTGGCTTTTGTGTACTTTTTCTACCCCCCTTCCTGGTTTGATTGTTATGGATAGGGATTTTCATTGTGGATTTTTGATCTGCCCAGTGATCTACCGTCCTGATAGGGTAAATTGCCAACTAGGGTGGGACCAAGATCCAAAGAATGTGGAGCATAATTTTTTTCATTGAAAAATTTAATGAAAAAGGTCCTGTTTCAAAAAGAACTCCCGAAGTACAATCATTTCTTGGTTGTTCCTCTTGACAGGGATGGGGGAGTTATAATGGAGTATGCAGATTATCTTATGTGTAGGAAGAAGCATATTAGGCAATATGAGGGTACCTCTGTTCCAGATGTCAGATCATTTGTCCCGATTTTGATCAAGGATCCTTATTTCATGATTGGCAGCCTTTCTCCTTCGACAATTACAAATAATATTTGCTCTTTGTTGATTCTTGTTTTTTGTTTCTTCACTTCTTTTTTGTCTTTCTTCCACCCCCCTTTTTTTGGGCTGCGTGTGTTTGACTGTTGTATCTTCTGTACTAGTGTTTTGCAGATTTGGACGTTAGGTGTTATAAACATCCACCTTTCTTCAAAGAGAAAATATGATGATTCAGTTGTTACTGCTAAAGTGGTCAAGCGTAGTAAAGTGGAGAGTTCAAATGTTAAGGTTACAAAGAGGTCTCTTGAAAAACCACATGGGCCTTCCATTGATGCTACACCTCACCAATTTCCAATGGCTCAGGAATTTCTCCTTCTTCGACAGCAAAAGCTAAAGGTTCTTCTGCTGCTGCTTGCTTTGTTAAGTCATCACAGTCTCCTGGTAAGGCTGTGGTTAGCTTATCTAGAAGTGTTGTGAACCGTAGGTCTCATCGTCTTTTGGGTAAAATGAAAATAATTCCAAATGCACCTTCTGATCCGGTAAATGTAGGCGATGAGAGCTCTCAAGAAAGGGTCAGTGGGGACTCTCCTAATTCCTTTGTTGTTGGTGACGTCCCTGACGAGGGTACTACCCAAGATGTTGTTCGAGATGGCCAACGAGCAATAGCAAGCTCTAAGAGTAATGTTGACATTGAGCCGGGTATTACCTGCCAAGGGGATCCTACTAGACATGTTGTTACTCCCATCCGAACGGTATTTCCTGGTGCAGATACAACTGTTTTACTCCACTTCTTCTTCTTCTTCTTTTTTTATTTGAGATTTGCATACATGATTATGTTCATGTTGCTTGTGTGTATGCTTGTATCTTTTCCTATTTATCAGCTTCTTATGTTGCGTCTGAGTCCACTTTCCAAGCTTCGAGCACTTGTATTTCTCATGTCACAAACAAACCCTCAGCTGGTGCTTCTTCTGGTGTGTTCCATTGTATTTCTTTTCATTTATCAGGTGTGCTAGCATTTTATAGGTTTTTTATGGAAAAATGTGTTTTACTTTTCAGTTTCTGTCCGTGATGAGTTTGTGTATTTCGAAGGTGATGTCAAGAATTTGCTATCAGAGATTGCATCCCGGGCTCCTTCCTTGATGCTTCCAAATGACCTAAACTGCCTTTTCAAGAAGCTTGGGTATCAAGCTTTCCTGAATGCATGGGTGATGAGCGGATATTTTATACGCTTTTTGGGGCTATTTTCATATAGTTTTTAGTAGGATTTAGCCACTTCTTAGTATATTTTTATTAGTTTTTATGAAAAAGTTATATTTCTGGACTTTACTATGAGTTTGTGTGTTTTTTTGTGATTTCATGTATTTTCTGGCTGAAATTGAGGGACCTGAGCAAAAATCTGATTCAGAGGCTGAAAAAGGACTGTAGATGCTATTGGATTCTGACCTCCCTGCACTCAAAGTAAATTTTCTGGAGCTACAGAACTCCAAATAGCACGCTCCTAATTGCGTTAGAAAATAGACATCCAGGGCTTTCCAGAAATATATGATAGTCCATACTTTGAGCGAGTTTTGATGACGTAAAATGGCGTCAAAGCGCCAGCTCTCTGCCCTTTTCTGGCGTCAAAACGCCAGAACTGGCATAATAGTTGGAGTTAAACGCCCAAACTGGCACCAAAGCTGGCGTTTAACTCCAAGAATAGCCTATGCACATGAAAGCTCAAATGCTCAGCCCAAGCACACATCAAGTGGGCCCCAGAAGTGAATTTCTGCACTACCTATCTTAGTTTACTCATTTTCTATAAACCTAGGTTACTAGTTGAGTATAAAAACTACTTTTAGAGATTTATTTGGTACCTCATGACATTTTCACGTTTTACGTTGTATCTCTATGGCATGAGCCTCTAAACTCCATTGTTGGGGGTGAGGAGCTCTGCTGTGTCTCGATGGATTAATGCAATTACCACTGTTTTCTATTCAATCACGCTTTTTTCCATTCTAAGATATTCATTCGTACTTAAATATGATGAATGTGATGATCCATGACACTCATCACCATTATCAACTTATGAACGCATGCCTGACAACCACCTCCATTCTATCTTAGATTGAATGTGTATCTCTTGGGTTCCTGGTTCACGAATTTGAGTACCTCTCCTAACAACAGAGTGTTCGAACTTGTGCATCAAGAGTCTTCGTGGTATAAGCTAGAATCATTGGCGGCCATTCTTGAGATCTGAGAAGTCTAAACCTTGTCTGTGGTATTCCGAGTAGGATCTGGGAAGGGATGACTGTGACGATCTTCAAACTCGCGAGTGTTGGGCGTAGTGACAGCGCAAAAGGATCACTGGATCCTATTCCAATATGATCGAGAATCGACAGATGATTAGCCGTGCGGTGACAGCGCACATGGACCATTTTCACTGAGAGGATGGGAAGTAGTCATTCACAACAGTGACACCCTACACACAGCTTGCCATGGACCATTTTCACTGAGAGGATGGGAAGTAGCCATGCGTGCGTGAAGAAGAAGATAGTAGGAAAGCAAAGATTCAGATGACAGAGCATCTCCAAAACTCCAACCTATTCTCCATTATTGAACCACAAGTACCTTTTATTTCATGCTCTTTTATTATATTGCAAATAAAACCCTTTTCGTTATTAATCTCCTGACTAAGAGTTACAAGGTAACCATAGCTTGCTTCAAGCCGACAATCTCCGTGGGATCGACCCTTACTCACATAAGGTATTACTTGGACGACCCAGTGCACTTGCTGGTTAGTTGTGCGGAATTGCAAGTGTGATTGTAATTTTGTGCACCAAGTTTTTGGCGCCGTTGCCGGGGATTGTTTGAGTTTGGACAACTGACGGTTCATCTTGTTGCTTAGATTAGGAAAATTTTGTCTTTTGGGTCAGAGTCTTTTATTTTCTTTTCAAAATTTTTCAAAAATTTATTATTTTTCTTTTAGGTTTTTTTTTGTTTGAGTCTAGTTGCATGTTTTAAGTTTGGTGTTTTCTTGTTAGTTTTTATTTAATTTCCAAAAATTTATTTTTGGTTTTCTAAAAATTTTAAGTTTGGTGTTCTTTTTATGTTCTTGAGTCATTCTTGTATTTTGATCTTAAAATTTTTAAGTTTGGTATTCCTTGGTGTTTTTCCTCCAGATTTTCGAAAATTTTGCATTAAATTAGTCATCAATTTTAAAAATCAAATCTTTTTAAATTGTTCTTCAATCATATCTTTTCAATCATATCTTTTTTTTTTCAAAACTTCCTAACCACTTTCTCTTTCTTCAGTTTTTTCGAAAATCCTCATCAAAAATTTTCAAATCTTTTTTTACTTTATTTTTTTTAGTTTCTAATTTTTTTATTATTATTATTTAGAAAAATATATATTTATAAATATAATAAAATAAACAAAATAAATCCACATCATCTCCCTTTTTCCATCATGGAACTAAGTGGAAATGAACAGTCCAGAAGGACTCTGGGGTCATATGCTAACCCCGCTACTGCTTCATATGGGAGTAGTATATGTATACCCTCCATCGGAGTCAGTAGTTTTGAGTTGAATCCTCAGCTCATTATCATGGTGCAGCAAAATTGCTAGTATTCCGGTCTTTCACAGGAAGAACCTACTGAGTTTCTGGCACAGTTCTTACAAATTGCTGACACAGTACATGATAAGAAAGTAGACCAGGATGTCTACAGATTATTACTGTTTCCATTTGCTGTAAAAGACAAAGCTAAGAGGTAGTTAAATAACCAACTAAGGCCAGCATAAGGACATATAAACAGCTGTCAGAAAAATTTCTGAATCAATATTTCCCTCCCAAGAGGATGACACAGCTAAGGCTAGCCATCCAAGGCTTTAAACAAGAGGATAATGAATCCCTTTACAATGCCTGGGAGATGTACAGAGAGATGCTGAGGAAATGCACCTCTGAAATGTTTTCAGAATGGGTGCAGTTAGACATCTTCTACTATGGGCTTACAAAAAAAGCTCAGATATCTCTAGACCACTCAGCCGGTGGATCTATACACATCATGATGAACATCAAGAACTTATTTTTGAAAAATTTTTAGAAAAGAAAGACATGTAAGACTGACGTTAGGATTTTTTCTAGTAAAGAATTTCATAAACGCGTTGTAGATATGGTTTCTAAACCAACAAAAATCCCTTCTTACAAATATTTTGGTTGTCACAAGTAACAAACCCCTAAATAAATTGATAATCGAAGTATTTAAACCTCGGGTCGTCTTCTCAAGGAATTGTAGGGAGGTATATTCTTATTATTGGCTATGAAAAAGGTAAAATTGGGGGTTTTGGAAATAAGGAAGAAGTATGACAAGTAATTCAAATGACAATTAAAATAAATAAATAACTATAAAATAAACTCTTGGCAAGATATGAGAACTGGAAGTCCTATCCTAGTTATCCTTATCAATTGTGATGAGAATTGAATTTTTCTCCCACTTTGTTAACCTCTAACTATGAAGGTAAGTTAAGTGAATGAATTAATTCGAATCCTCAAGTCCCAGTCTTTCTTGGGAAAAGTTAGAGTTATTGGATCTCGAATTAATTCTTGAAGAATTCTAATTTTCAGTCAACAATGAGTTTGATAACTCAAGAGTTACCAATTAATCAACCAAAGCCAAAAGGGTATAAAATCTACTTGAATGAAAATAATTTGGATAGAGCCCAAGCATCAGTGACATATAAGTCTGAAATATCTCAATTATATTAATAAAATAAAATCCATCCAAATATGAAGAGTCATAAGCCAAATAAGCAACATCAATGATCAACAATTAAGAGAAGTCGAAATAAAAAGATATTGAACCTGATAAAAAGATGAGATAAAAATATTCCTAAGTTCTAAAAATCCTAATCCTAATCCTAAGAGAGAGGAGAGAACCTCTCTCTCTAAAAACTACATCTAAAACTAAAAATTGTGAATTATGAAAGCTTGTTGAGTCTCTGCACGTTCCCTAACTTTAATCTGTGTTTCTGGGCCGAAAACTAGGTTGAAATGCGGCCCAGAATCTCTGCCAGCGACTTTTGTAATTCTGCAGATCACGCACGTCACGCGTCCGCGTCGTCCACGCGATCGCGTCACTCAGTGTTTTTCGTATCACGCGTGCGCGTCGTCCACGCATTCGCGTCGTTCGTACAGCTTCCAATCCGCGCGGTCGCGTCAGGCACGCGATCGCGTCACTCTGATTTCTTCCATTTCACGCGGTCACGTGAGCCATGCGACCGCGTGACTTCTCGCTGGTCATCTCCTCAATTCCTTGTGTTCCTTCCATTTTTGCACGCTTCCTCTTTATTCTCTAAGCCATTCCTGCCTTATGAAGCCTGAAACACTTAACACACAGATCAAGGCATCGAATGGTAATAGGAGAGGATTAAGATTAGCTAAATTAAGACCAAAGAAGCATGTTTTCAATCATAGAACTAAACTAGGAAGGAATTGTAAAATCATGCAAATCATATGAATAAGTGGGTGAAGAGCTTGATAAAACCACTCAATTAAATACAATATAAACCATAAAATAGTGGTTTATCAAAGACACCAAACTTAGAAATTTTTAAGTTTTAGACACTAATAAAACAAGAATGCATATGAAAAACAAGAAAAGACTCACAACATGAAAATGCAAAGATCAAACAAAGAAAATTATCAAGAACAACTTGAAGATCATGAAGAACACATGCATGAATTTTCGAAAAATGCAATGATTATTAAAAACATGCAATTGACACCAAACTTAGAATGTGACACTAGACTCAAACAAGAAACATAAAATATTTTTGATTTTTAAGATTTTATTAAAATTTTTTTGGATTTTTCGAAAATTAATTTTGGAAAAACGAAAAAGAAGAAAAATTTTGAAAGATTTTTGAAAACTTTTTGAAAATAAAATAAAGGTTGAAACAAAAAGAAAATCAGCTAATCTGAGCAACAAGATGAACCGTCAGTTGTCCAAACTCGAACAATTCCCGGCAACGGCGCCTAATAAACTACTATTTTATGGTTTATCTTGTGCTCAATTGAGTGGTTTTATCAACTCTTTACCCACTTATTCATATGATTTGCATGTTTTATATTTTCCTTCCTAATTCTGTGCTATGATTGAAAACATGCTTCTTTGACTTTTATTTTCTTTTATTTTAATCCTCTCTTATTACCATTAGATGCCTTGATATGTGTGTTAAGTGATTTTAGGAATTACAGGGCAGGAATGGCTTGGAGGATGGAAAGGAAGCATGCAAAAGCGGAAAGAATACAAGAAATTGAAGGAACTGGAAAGCTGTCAGCCTGACCCTCTCGCACTAAAACGGTCATAACTTGAGCTACAGAGGTCCAAACGACGCGGTTCCAGTTGCGTTGGAAAGCTAACATCCGGGGCTTCGATTTAATATATAATATGCCATAGTTGCTCTGACCTAGGCGACGCGAACGCGTCATCCACACGGATGCGTCGCAGTTACGAAAATCAGCGTGGCAGATTTCTTCTCCAGCGATTTCTGGGCTGTTTTCGACCCAGTTTACGGCCTGGAAAACACATATTAGAGGTTATAAAGTGGGGGAATCCATTCATTCATAGGAAGGCTCTCATAATTCACAATTTTAGGTTTTAGATGTAGTTTTTAGAGAGAGAGGTTCTCTCCTCTCTCTTAGGATTTAGGATTAGGATTTCTGTTAGGATTAGGATTATTTTATCTTCATCAGGTTCAATAATTTATGTTTCTCTTCTACTTTTATTTACTCTGATATTTTTATTTATGTTTGACTGATGTTGCCCAATTGGCTGATGATATTGTCCATGTTAAAATTGACATTTTTATTTAATATAATTTGAGGTATTTCAGATTTATATGTTATGGATGTTTTGGCTGTATCCAATTTATTTTCATTCAAGTAGATTTTATTACCTTTTGGCTTTGGTTGATTAATTGGTAACTCTTGAGTTATCAAACTCATTGTTGACTGAAAATTAGAATTCTTCAAGAATTAATTCGAGATCCAATAACTCTGACTTTTCCCAAGGAAAGACTGGGACTTGAGGATTCGAATTAATTCATCCACTTAACTTACCTTCATAGTTAGAGGTTAACAAAGTGGGAGAAAAATCCAATTCTCATCACAATTGATAAGGTTAACTAGGATAGGACAAACCCCAATTTACAATCTTCGTAACCAATAATAAGAACATACCTCCCTGCAATTCCTTGAGAAGACGACCCGAGGTTTAAATACTCGGTTATCAATTTTAAAGGGGTTTTTTACTTGTGACGATCAAAACGTTTGCACGAAGGGATTTCTGTTGGTTTAGAATCTATATCTACAACGCGACTATTTTTATAAAATTCATTACTAGCAAAAATCCTAACGTCAGCGCCAAAAAACTTGGTGCACGAAATTGTGATCTCAATGGCGCCAACAACTTAGTACGCACAATTGTAATATCACTCTTTTTTCACAACTTCGCGCAACTAACCAGCAAGTGCACTGGGTCGTCCAAGTAATAAACCTTACGTGAGTAAGGGTCGATCCCACGGAGATTGTCAGCTTGAAGCAAGCTATAGTCACCTTGTAAATCTCAGTCAAGCGGATTCAAATGGTTATGGAGTTTTCATAATTAAAAGATAAATAAAACGTAAAATAAAGATAGAGATACTTATGTAAATCATTGGTAGGAATTTCAGATAAGTGTATGGAGATGCCTCATTCCTTTTGAATCTCTGCTTTCCTACTGCCTTCGTCCAATCCTTCATACTCCTTTCCATGGCAAGCTGTATGTGGGTGTCACCGTTGTCAATGGCTACTTTCCGTCCTCACAGTGAAAAAGGTCCTCTACAGTTTCCCGCATGGCTAATCAACTGTTGGTTCTCGATTGTGCAGGAATAGGATTTACTATCCTTTTGCGTCTATCACCACGCCCTACAGTCGCGAGTTTGAAGCTCGTCACAGTCATCCCATCCCAGATCCTACTTGAAATACCACAGACAAGGTTTAGACTTTCCGGATCTCAAGAATGCTTCCAATGGATTCTAGCTTATACCATGAAGACTCTGATCTCATGGAATGGAAAGCTCTGTTGTCAGGAGAGGTAACCATGTGTCGTGGACCAGAAATCCAAGAGATACACACTCTAGCTTTCGCAGGTAGAATAGAAGTGTTTGTCAGGCACACGTTCATAAGTGAGAATGGTGATGAGTGTCATGGATCATCACATTCATCAGGTTGAAGTGCGAGTGAATATCTTAGAATAAGAATAAACATGAATTGAATAGAAAATAGTAGTACTTTGCATTAATACTCGAGGAACAGCAGAGCTCCACACCTTAATCTATGGTATGTAGAAACTCTACCGTTGAAAATACATAAGTGATAAAGGTCCAGGCATGGCCGTGAGGCCAGCCCCCAATGTCTAAGATCACATAAACTGATCAAAGATAGATACCAAGATGAAAATACAATAGTAAAAAGTCCTATTTATACTAGACTAGTTACTAGGGGTACAGAAATGAGTAAATGATGCAGAAATCCACTTCCGGGCCCACTTGGTGTGTGCTTGGGCTGAGCATTGAAGCTTTCACGTGTAGAGGTCTTCCTTGGAGTTGAACGCCAGTTTGTAACTTGTTTCTGGCGTTTAAATTTGCTTTGCAACTTGTTTCTGGTGTTTAACGCCAGAATAGGGCAGAAAGCTGGTGTTAAACGCCAGTTTGTGTTGTCTAAAATCGGACAAAGTATGGACTATTATATATTGCTGGAAAGCCCTGGATATCTACTTTCCAATACAATTGAGAGAGCGCCATTTGGACTCCTGTAGCTCCAAAAAATTTATTTCGAGTGTAGGGAGGTCAGAATCCAACAGCATCAGCAGTCCTTTGTCAGCCTCTGAATCAGATTTTTGCTCAGGTCCCTCAATTTCAGCCAGAAAATATCTAAAATCACAGAAAAACACATAAACTCAGTGTAAAGTCTAGAAATGTGAATTTTGCATAAAAACTAATAAAAATATACTAAAAAGTGAATAAAACATACTAAAAACTACCTAAAAACAATGCCAAAAAGCGTATAAATTATCCGCTCTCATCAGGATGCTAGAGGTAAGCTGTACCAGCTGGGAAGGCATGATCTGAAGTTGATTGCTCGAGGATGGTTGGAATTTATTCAGCGCTCTATCATCCCTACGAGTAACCTGTCTGAGGTTACCATTGATCGGGCTATGATGATTCACTGCATCATGCTCGGCAATGAGGTGGAGGTACAACATGTGATCCCTCAGAAACTGTACAACATAGCGGAGAAGGCCACCACCTCTGCTACATTGGCCTTTTCTCACCTCATTTTTTGCCTGTGTGAGGCAACTCGAGTCCGCATTGACGGAGATGCCCTTATTGATGTTGACAGACCGATTACTAGGAGGGGGTATAAAGTATGCCAAGGAGCTTGGGCAAGTACCACCTCAGGAGCCACTTTTCCCTCCTCAGTAAGAGCAACTTGAGATGCCTCAAGGATATTATTTCGCTCATTGTGACTATTAGGATCAGACGACTACATCTATTGGGGACCTGACAGCTTCTATTGATCAGTTGAGGATAGAGTATCAGGATCACTCCACCCTCCTCCATCAACTAGTAAAGGAACAACAGAGCCAGAAGCGAGAGCTAGAGGAGCTGAGGCGCTAGAGAGGATTCCCAGGAGGGAGCAGCCACCAGGACTGATGTGGTTGAGTTTCATTATCTGCTGCTTTATTTACTTTCTATTTTTTAGTATTATTTTCATGTTTTCTATTATCTGTTTAAAAGCCTTTGTATGATTATTAGTAGTATTTTATTATTTTTCTAGCTTAGTTGTTTAATTTAGTATTTATGTCTATTTTGAAAAATATCTCATGTATTGCTCACTGAGCTTGAAAAATCAATTGAAAAAGAAAAGAAGTAGTAAAATGTATGATAATTGAGTTATATATTATGAGTTATTCTGGTTACTTTGATGTGGTGGTATTATCTCTGGTTCTGAATGTATGAATTGAATAGTGCATAATTGATACTGAAGTTAAGAATGTTGGTTCTTGAGGTACAAGAACTTAGAGAAGTATTATGGATTCTCTAAATTGAGTAAGAAATTGATCCTTGAAGCAAAACAAATAGCAAAAAGAAAAAGAAAATAAAAGGCAAAGTGAAAGACTCTGAGCATCAACAGTTAGGAAAGTCAAATATGATTAAAAGCTCAAAGAGTTATTTTCCTAACCATATGCTTGTGGTATGGATATGTCAAGTAACCCTTAAAATAGATCACTAAGATTCAAGACCAAGTGCAATCGCAGAGTATGCCAAAGGCTCTGAGCACCACTGACTGGGAGGAATTAAAAGAATAGAACTAGAACTCAAAAAGTTCCCCAATTAAGTGCTTGTGGTGTATTTGTATTAAGTTGAGCTTGAGGACAAAATACTAAGAGTCACGACTAGGCTCAAGGTGAAAAGCACTAAAAGTAAAGATAAGAAAAAGCTATTCTCAAGAATTAAGCAGATCTTAAGAAGAAAGAGAATCCATAATATCATCCGAGTTCTAGTTTTGAAGAATATCAATATTTCTGAGCTTCAAAGGATAATGAGATGCCAAACCTATTCAGAATCACAGTGTCATTAACCACATTCAGTAGTTAGATAGAAGCTTAAATGAAAACTTAAGTCATGGGCAAATTCTCTTCTCAGCCCTATGTTGTGTTTTGTTGCTTGAGGACAAGCAACAGTTCAACTTTGGTGTGGTGATACGTGAGCATCTTATCTATATTTTTTATTTATTTTAGATACAAATTAAGTGAGTTTTAAGTAAATTTTAGTGTTTGAAACCTATTTGGATGCTACTTTGAGTTGCTTTGGTGTTTTAATTATTTCAGGTAAAGTTCGGATCAGCTTGACAGAGTTCATGTGCAAGAAAAGAGGAACAATTCAAATCTGCCAAGCTGGCGCTAAACGCGGACCTGAGCATTTAACGCCAGCAACTTAGCAGCGCAAGGGAGCTTTCTGTCTACTAAGGCGCTAAACGCTAAGCCTAGCATTTAGCGTCAGTAAGCCAGAGACGAATGAGAGTTTTCTGTCCACAAGGACACTAAATGCTGGATCTGGCATTTAGCACCAAAGATCTGGATCACACTTCTTAAAAATAGCATCTCTAATTGGATTTAGCTTTTTATTATTCTATTTTATTTTATTTTAGTTATTTTTAATTACAAACAAAATCTTTTAGGTTTAGAATTTGTTATTTTATTTTAGTTTCAAATCAAATTAGGTTAGACATAAAGGGGAAAAGATTCAGCCCTTAAGAGGATCTTCTCTCTTTGTCACTTTCACATTTTTCTAAACCCTAGTTTTCTCTCTAAGTCATGAGCCACTAAACCTCCTCGATTAAGGTTAGGAGCTCTATTTATTTCTATGGATTAAGATTAGTATTGTTTTATTTTAATTTATGTATTGATTCAGTTTTAAGGATTACTTTCGTTCTTCATCTTATGAATTTGGGTAGTGATGAGCGGATATTTTATACACTTTTTGGCATTGTTTTCATATAGTTTTTGTTATGTTTTGTTTAAGTTTTATTATGTTTTCATAGGTTTTAGTGCAAAATTTATATTTTTGGATTTTACTTTGATTTTGTGTGTTTTATGATGATTTCAGGTATTTTCTAGCTAAAATTGACGAGCTTGAGCAAAAGTCTGATTCAGAAGCAGAGAAAAGACTGCAAATGCTGTTAGGATCTGATCTCCGTGCACTCGAAGGAGCTTTCCTGAAGTAATAGAAATCCAAATGGCGCACGCTCAATGGCTATAAAAAGCTAACATCCAGGGCTTTCCAGAAATATATAATATTCCCTACTTTGTTTCGGAAATGAATGCCTAAAACTGGTGTTAAACACCAACCACCAGCCCTATTCCTGGCATCCAGCGCCCACAGGGAAGTAACTGGCGTCCAACGCCCAAAAGGGGGTCCCTAGCCAGTGTTCAACGCCCCTAAGGGACCCTAGCTTGTGGAGACACCCAAAGCTCAGTCCAAGCACTCACCAAGCGGGCCTCAGAAGTGGATTTTCGCACCCCTAAGACTAGTTTATCATATTTCTGTAATCCTTAGTCATTAGATTAGTATTTATAGGAGAAGATCACCCTTGTTTATCATCTTCCTCTCCCATTATTTTCGAAAACTATTATGTACAGTATGAGTCACTAACCTCCTAAGATTAAGGTTAGGTGCTCTATTGAGTTTCAATGGATTAATAATATTACTGTTTTCATTAAATATGTCTAATTCTATTCTCGTATGCAACCTCGTTCTTCATCTTATGAATTGAGGGTGACCCATGACAGTCATCCTTGTTCTACATGGGTTCCGTGTGATTTCTGACCCAGATAGCATTGAACTAAAGCTAGAGATTGCATTGTAGATTCCAATAGAGCATCTGAGAAACTTTGGATATGTGACATATAATCTTGTTGACTATGGGTGCGTGAAGTTTCTGTGGCGTTAAGGCTAGAGTCAGAAAAGCAACACTTTCTGATCCAGAAGATCTGCCTTATCTGTGGCACCTTGAGTAGGATCATGAAGGGGAGTGGACTGCTTAGAGCTTCATCTTCTACTACAGTGAGAAACCTAGAGGTAGCTTGATGAGAGGACATGAGTCATCTCAATGTGGTGGATTGCTGCAATAGAGGAGGTTAAATTGATGAGAGGACATGAGTTAATCACTTACGGCTGCCATTGAAGGAATCTGAAGGTTATTGAAGAAGACAGTAAGAAAAGTTAATCCAGAAAGACAAAGCATCTCCGAAGCCTCAACCATTTTATCACCATTGATTTCCTATCTACCTACTAATGTTCTATTTATCTATTTTATATGCTTTTTGTGACAGACTATAATTTCTATACGCCTAACTAAGATCATCAAGGTGTCCACTGCTTGCTCAAACCAACAATCCTCATGGGATCGACCTTGACTCACCTCAGGTATTACTTGGATGACTCGGTATACTTGCCGGTCTATCTATGCGAACTCTGCGGAGCCAGTTTCGTGCACCAGGTAGATTGGAAGAATAACTCTTATTCTATATGCGTTCTTGTGATTCTTGGAAGAGTTATCTCACTTGAACACCAGCTTGAAAGTAAATTTCTCCTAAATTGCTAATTACTTGGACTTAATGGGATACGTAACATATAATCCATTTATATCTGGGTAATTAGGATTTTTGTGGCCAATAAACTAGAATTGAACCTAACCTTCTAATCGAAATTAAGTGATCAAGACATTGGCGGTTAACTAGGTTAAGGGAGACTAAATCACTAAGGAATTAGGGTTTAGTTACTCACAGTTTTCCATGAAATGAATCTTGCATGATTGAAATAGTTGGTAAGAAAACTTGTTCCGGACGAATAAATAACTCCGAAACTTTAATTGCTTTTTCGTATATATTTCACACCAATTCCACTGTTTGCTTCCTTAAATTCTGAATTTCTATTTAATACGAATTACAACCCTCAAAACACCACTTTCTGCTTTCCTGACTAAGTGAGTCATTCGACCATTGTTGCTCAGTCCATCAATCCTCGTGGGATCGACCCTCACTCACCTGAGGTATTACTTGATACAACCCGGTGCACATGCTGGTTCAATCGTGGTATTCAAATTCCGCCACCATCTGTGCACCATAACTTTTGAAATAATCTTTAAACAACTGAGGATAAGCTGATAGGTCTCACCCGAGTCAAGTTATTTGCATATGGGATCTTTGGTATGAGGCAAATTTGGGTGTGGTTGAAGCTGTTGAGCATTCAGCCACTAAGGGCATTTTGGCATGCACGCTGTAGATGGCTCTCTTCACCTCTTCCGTAGTCAGTGGCCTTTGAGGACTTTGGTTCATGTTAGATGTAATCTTAGACTCCAAGTCCTCTAGGAATTGGTTGGGATTATCATGACAAGTGGAGGAGAAAATATCACAAAAGTATTTCACAGCCACCTTAGCAATCTCTTCTGGACAGAAGCTCGTTATTACTACCAACTAATCTCCAAATTGTATTCATCCTTACTCTATAATGGAATTTTCGATAGAAGAACTTTGTATTTTGATCCCCCTTCTCTCAACCATTTAATCCTTCCAAGAGTGCTCCTCTTTAATATATGCCCTTTCAACTTTTTCTCTAAACTAGAAATTTCTTCTCCCCCTTGGATACCGACAGCTCGCAGCTCCTCAAGGGCTGTTTGGAGCTCTTTGATCTCCTTCTTTGAGGTTGCTTTATAATGCATCTACCAATGCTCCAAACCTCACCCATGATCCTCCTAACTTCCTTTTCTTCACACCAACACTCCTGAAATTTAAGTCTCTTTTGCTCCTCCATATTTGTGGAATCATATCCAAGAGAATAGGTGGATGGTCTAATCCAAATTTCGAAAGTCTTAGTACAACTACTGTCTCATAGAGAGTCCTCCAGTTGAACCCAACTAGAGAGCAATCTAACCTCTCCCTAACCAAATCAGCCCGCTGCCTTTTGTTTCACCAAGTGAAAGACCAACCAATCACTCCAATATCCACCAATTCATTAACATCAATAAAACTATTGAAGTCCAAGATGTGGCCGATTTTAGCTTACCACCCTCTTTTTCATCTTGAGAAGTAATGGCATTAAAATCTCCCATAACTACCATTTTACCAAGAAATTGCAAAATTATTGCTAAAATTTCTACAAATTAGTTGCTCTACTGCTGTCCAAAAAGTTTAGATGTACACCGAATAGCCCCCACACCTCATTTTTATTAGTATCATTCATTGTGGCAGCAGCAAAAAATTCTTTAGCACTAAGGACACAAACATCAATGCAATCCTTCCATGCTAGAGGTAGACCTCTTGCAACTCCATTAGGATTAACAATGGGAAAATTTTTGTAGTTACACGACCTTAAGTTGGCTTTTACTACTTGTTCATACCTTGGGTCAAGCTGTCTGATCCGGGATGTTTAGCGACAAGCCGACCGACCTCTTCAGGTCAGAATATCTGAGCTCTTCTCAAAAGAGCTCGGCCAATGTCTGACCTCTTCACAAAGAGCTCGGACAAAATGCCAGAGAGGCCCAAGTAGGCCCAAATGAAGGAACACACCCCAATCTAAAGGCAGCTAAAAGCCCAGAAAAGATAAAGGCAGTTTCCTAGAAGATAAGATGACCTCACTCAAAGATAAGATAGGATAAGATAAGATAACTAACTTATCTTGTCTAAAAAGATCACTCCATACCATTATAAATATACTGGAGCATCCATGTATAACTCATACTCTGATTCTACTAAATACCTGCTTAATACCCTTGCTAACTTAAGCATTGGAGTCCCTTGCAGGTACCCCCACCCTCCGGTGACAAAGGATCAGCAGCATTGCAAGTCCAACAAGTTGGACACGACAGCTCCGGCCGTCACGCACAAGCCGGACCCGTCATCTCCGACCAATACAGAAGATCTCGTCTGAGATCGACCTACAGTTTCAGGTAACCTTCGGAACATTGGCACCGTTGTCGGGGAACCTGGAAGTCATCCCATCACCATGGCAGACGACCATGACAACGACCACGATTCAGATCTAGAGGATAGAATGCTGCACAAAAACGCGGACACTACACCAAAGGATACTCCTCAACTTAACAACGAAAAGAATTCTCCAAACGCGGGAGCCATGGAAGCCCTTCAAGACCGTTTAAAACAACTGGAAAAAGAAACCATACATCAACGAGAGGATGAGAAAGACCTACAAAGGGAGATAAGGCGACGCCGGAATTAGAAGACAAATTCCTAAAACTCGAAGTTGATCTCAAGGCCAAAGCTAATCGATCCTCTCATGAGGATAGCTCCCGTAAGGACTAAGATCCATTAACCAAAGAGATCATGAAAGCTAAAGGTCCCAAAGGATTTCAAAGCTCCCGACATGACTCCGTACGACGGCACATCAGATCCAAGCCATCATCTTAGCAATTTCAGAAGTAGGATGTAGCTCACGGAGGCCTCAGATGCAATCCGTTATTCTCTATCTAGAAGGATAAAGCCAAACACGCATCGAGCCTATTGGGGATTAATCAAGGAGAGCGGGAGAGCCTTCGCAACTGCAAGGAAAGATTCATCAAAGCATGTCTGGATATACAAAGTCTACCAACCGAAGCAGCCATTATGCGACTCATCAATGGCCTAAGAGAAGGACCTTTCAGCCACTCAATATCCAAGAAGTACCCAACATCTCTAATCAAGGTTCAAAGAAAGGGCGGAAAAATATATCAATATGGAGGAGAACTCCCGATTGGGAGACAGCTCAAAAACCGGATTCTCCTAACCCACCAAGGGACAAGGATAAAGAGTCCAAGCAAAAAGAAGATCAACCTGGGGAGAAGCCTAGAAAATACCACAACTACACCCACTCCTTCAGGTTTCTCTTGTGGATGTCTACCGAGAAATATGCAACACTGAGAAGATCCCACCACCTCGCCCAATTAAAAACAAAAGAGGTCAGACAAGTTGAAGGTCCACCTCACACCGAAGAGGTCGGACGCGTTGAAGGTCCACCTCACACCAAAGAAGTCGGACAAAGTTGAAGGTCCATCTCACACCAAAGTGGTCGGACAAGTCGAACGTCTCACACCAAAGAGGTCGGACGAGTTGAACGTCCACCTCACACCCCTGAGAGACATGTTCATGGAGGATTCCCAAGAGGAGGGATCTCTAAGTCATCTCACAAAGGACACCTCAAAGAGGGATATTAAGGAAGGGAGAGAGGTTTGAATAGGACAACGGGGTGCAAACAAGCCTTCCGAGATTTCAAAAATTCTTGGGGCAACCACCCATTCTTACCTGACCAAGGGAAAGTGAAACGCTCATATTATACCTCGTTGTAGGAAGTCGGGCAATAGCCTCATCACTAGTTAAAGAAGACAAAAGTGGGCAACAACCCGTCTACTTCATCATCAAGGCTCTACAAGGGGCCGAACTAAACTATCAAAAGATAGAAAAGTTCGCCTACCCCCTCATACTCTCTTCTCGACAACTCCGCCCATATTTTCAAGCTCACACTATTAGAATTCGGACCAACCAGCCCATAAAAGACATCCTATAGGAAACAGACTTAGCTAGAAGAATCCTACAGTGGGTAATCGAGTTATCTGAATTCGATCTTCGACATGAAGCTCGGATAGCCATCAAATCACAGTATCTGGCCGACTTCATTACAGAGTACACTGACACCCCGGGAATTCCTACCAAATGGAAACTCTACATGAATGACTCTTCAAATAAAACTGGGAGTGGTGCAGGTATAATTATAGAAAGCGATCAGGGAAGCCAAATCAAGCTAAATGACCAAGATGAATACGAGGCACTACTGGCTGGTTTAAGGCTAGCTAAGAAGGTAAGAGCTTACCATGTCCAGTGATTCACAATTAGTCACCTCACAAATAGAAGGGAGCAACCAAGATGAGGATCCCACCATGAAAAAATACCTCAGGAAATTTGGGGGACCCTGGACAAAACCAGAGAACAACTCAGACAATTCGAGGGACCTTGGATAAAAACAGAAAATAGCTCGGACATTTCAGGCAATATGAAGTCCGACACATACCTCGGGAGCAGAATGCCCGAGCTGATGCACTTTCAAAATCAGCCAGCACCAACAGCTCGGACAATTCATGGAATATGAAGTCCGACACATACCTCGGGAGCAGAATGCCCGAGCTGATGCATTTTCAAAACTAGCCAACACCAAACCAAGGGGCAATAACAGAAGCCTCATCCAGGCTATATTACAAGACCACAACAAGGAAGGAAAACAAACCCTCTCCTCAGGGTCCGGCGACACCAACTCATAATTCTTCTCTCATCCCTATCCCTACAAAATCTATGGAACCTCCTAAGTCGCACATAGTACTCAAGGTCAGCCACAGTAACACGCATTAAAACTATGGAATCCAGTAAATCAGACATGCCATCCGAGATCTTAGTAGACATCTCAGCAATATTTTTTCAAGAAGACATAGGTCAACCATGGGGTTATTACCAAACAACTCGAACAATAACAGCAAAACATCAGATATTAGATATAGCAACAAAAGAGAAACCCCAGGACTCACACGAAAGTCCAGGGGCACCCTTTGGAGGCAACAACAGGGCAAGAACACAGAGAAGAGAAGCCGACAATCTATACCCAAACAGTCCGAACACCTCTCAAACAAAAGGTCAAAACAAAAGCTAGAACTTTTGTACAAAAGGAGTCAGGCAACGATGAAAAGAAACAGGAACAACAACCAAATCCTAATCAAAGTACACATTCTCCTCAAAGGCAAACGACAAAAGAAAAGTCACAACAAATGATCAAAGACACAAACTTTTTGCAGAAATAACTAAAGTTCTTCAGATCAAAAGGGAGCTTGGGCTGAAGAGCTCCCACAAGTCCTATGGGCATATCGGACAACTCCACACTTCACCATGGGGGAATCACCCTTCCGATTGACTCGCGGAGTGGAGGCAATGATCCCAGTAGAGATCGAAAAAGGATCCCCAGAATGATCCTCTACATTTAAAGAGGTCAACTCCCAAATCCAAAGGGAAGAACTCGACCTACTCGAATTAGGGAGGAAGCATTAAATCGTCAAATGGCCTCAAGATACAATCAGAAGGTAATCCAGCGAAGTTTTGCCAACAACTATCTCATTCTATTCCGAAATAACATCGAAACAGGTCGGTCAGGGAAAGAAAAACTAACAGCTAATTGGAAAGGACCCTGCCAAGTCACGGAAGTACTGGGGAAAGGTCACCACAAAATGTCCGACCCCGAGGGGCGAGAGCTACCAAGGTCATGGCATGCCTGCAAAAGGAGCCAGGCCGAGATCTAAAAGATTGCCCGACCTAGAATTGTAAGCACTAACATGTACACACTCTTATTCATATCTTCATTTTATTGTTTAAAAGTTCGCAGATTTCCTAAAAAGTTTCCTACCAAGACATCTGATTATGACAGGTCAGCAAGGTGAAAACTAAATTCACCGCCCGATCACGACAAAGGTCAGCAGAAAACCAAATTCACCGCTCCATCACGACAAAGTCGGCAAGATGAAAACCAAATTCATCATCCGATTTCAAAGCGACAGGTCGGCAAGGTGAAAACCAACTTCACTGCCCAACCATGATGAAAATCGAATTCATTGTTTGATTTCGACAAAGGTCGACAAAGTGAAAATCAGATTCACTGCTCAAACAAGCCGCATTAATCTGAAACATTCATCGTCTGATTATAAAGCTAGAGATCGGTAGAAAGTGAAAATCAAATTCACTACACGATCACGATAAAGACCAAAGATGAAAACCAAATTCATTAAAAGGTTGACTAAACAAGGGTTAAACCCAATCTTTACAAAATCGGCAAAGATGAATATAGAATAATGCAAGAAGTTATAGAAAGTGATCCATAGAAAGGACCTGACGAGGTCCTAATAAAATGGATTGCTAAAAAAATAACTTAAAGGCTGACCGACATAAAGAAGTCAGACCAGTTGCAAAAACCAAAGTTATAAGTAAAGTCCTGGAAAGAGGTGATGCATGAAAACTTGTCTCTCAACAAATTTCCCTTCGGCAAGTATACCGAATTGTCGTCAAGTAAAAACTCACAATAGAGTGAGGTCGAATCCCACAGGGATTGATTGGTCAAGCAACTTTAGTTGGAAGAGTATGCTAGTTGAGCTAAACAGAATGTAGTTGAGAGTTGCAGAAAATTAAATAGCAGGGAAGTAAATAGCAGAAAATAAAGTGCAGAATCTTAGATGGGGATTAGGGGAAATGAGCATGAAAATAAATGCAGAAAGTAAAGAGAACGGGTAAGATCAGAAATGGGGAATTCATTGGGCTCAGGAGATGTTGTATTCTCCAGATCAAATTCATTTTCATCTCTTCCTCAATCAAAGCGTCTATTGATCTCCTTGGCAATCTTAGGAGATTGGGTTCCAATTCCTTGGCAACCCAATCTCTCTAAGCTTGAACAATTGCCCAATTCCTTGATTTAATTGCTCATGGGAAGAGATGTAGTGTGGTAACTGATTATACCACATGTATTTCCAAATCAAAGTGTTGGGAGGATTACATGTCACTATATCCGCCCAGACCCCAATTTGGTCCAACATGAGAAAGTATTTCTAGCATGATCTCCTCATCCCTTTTTCAAGGCTCAGAGGAGATCCAATTATGGAGAGTTTCTTTTCCAAGACAACTAACCAATTGAATTAAGATCGAAAGCTTTCTAGTAAATCAAAAGAGAAGAAAGAAGAAGAGAAATGAAAACCATAATTGATCCATCAAATTACAACAGAGCTCCCTAACCCAATGAAAGGTATTTAGTTGTTCATAGCTCCAGAAATGAAAAATGGCAGAAAAGAATACATGCTTAGCTAAAAGAGCAGAAAAGTAAATATACAAAGGGTAGTTCTCCAAAGTGCCAAGCTTCTCTATAGTTCAAAACTACTCCTATATATACTACTTCTCTTGATCTTCTAGTGAGTTCTTCAAGTCTTGGATGTGGGCCTTAGATCTTGAGTTGAAGCAGTTACAATCTTTAGTGGGCTCAGCTTGTAGAGAAGTATGAATTAGGCATGGGCATTAGTGAAGTTAACGTTAAGTGACATTGTGGGTTCGAGAATGTTAGTGGCAATCACATTTTTCACTAACGTTCCAACCTCATATAGCCTACGTTAACTCCAACGTTAGTGGCACCAACGTGACCACTAACGTAGCCTTGTAAACCTTCGGAAGCGTTATTGGGACTCACCTTTCCCAATAACGTTGCCTTGTGCCCTTTGTCCCTACGTTAGAGTTCACGTTAGTGTAACTAACGTGGCTCTTAAGTGGTTATGCCTCACCTTCGAGAGCGTTAGTGACACTTACCTTTGTCACTAACGCTCCAAGTGCCCCTACTCTCCATGTTAGAGCTCACGTTAACTAAGCTAACGTGGCTCTTAACGTGGTTATGCCTCACCTTCGAGAGCGTTAGTGACACTTACCTTTGTCACTAACGCTCCAAGTGCCCCTACTCTCCATGTTAGAGTTCACGTTAACTAAGTTAATGTGGCCACTAACGTGGTAGTGAATGCCATCTCCAACGTTAGTGACAAAAGTGAGTGTCACTAACGTTGGCTCATCAATCTTAGCTCCACGTTAACTTTCACGTTAGTGGTTTTAACGTGACCACTAATGTGGGCAATGCTAGTTTGATCCAACGTTAGTGACAAAGGTGAGTGTCACTAACGTTGGCATTGTTCCTCTCTTCCACGTTAGAATTCACGTTAACTAAGTTAACGTGACTCTTAACGTGGCTTATTGCCAAATCTTGGAACGTTAGTGGTGTTCACGTTTACCACTAACGTTGGAGCTTTCTTTTGTTTCCACGTTAACTACCACGTTAACTAGGTTAACGTGGAAATTAACGTGGGCTTATGATGGCTTCGCAGGCGTTATTGGTGATCACTTTTCTCATTAACGTTGCAAGCTATTTACCATTTCACGTTAGTGGTCACGTTAACTAGATTAATGTGAGTACTAACGTGGTTCTTCCTTGCTTCCTTTGTCCTGAAATCAAGCAAATAAAGTGCATCAAAGCTTTAGCCAAAGTCATGAGATTATGCATCATCAATTTATCATTCAATTCTAGCAAAAATTCTCATGAAATCATGTGAAATTCACAATAGTTGCTTGAATCAAGGTGTAAGTGTATTTTCATCCAAAACTTGCCTTATTCACTAAGAAAATGCATGAATATAACCTAAAACAGTAAAGAAAAGGTCAGTGAAACTGGCCTAGATGCCCTGGTGATGAGCGGATAATTTATACGCTTTTTGGCATTCTTTTTAGTATGTTTTTAGTATGTTTTAGTTAGTTTTTATTATATTTTTATTAGTTTTTTATTTAAAATTCACTTTTCTGGACTTTACTATGAGTTTGTGTGTTTTTCTGTGATTTCAGGTAATTTCTGGCTGAAATTGAGGGACCTGAGCAAAAATCTGATTCAGAGGCTGAAAAAGGACTGCAGATGCTGTTGGATTCTGATCTCCCTGCACTCGAAGTGGATTTTCTGGAGCTACAGAAGCCTAATTGGCGCGCTCTCAATTGCGTTGGAAAGTAGACATCCTGGGCTTTCCAGCAATATATAATAGTCCATACTTTGCTCAAAATTTGATGGCCCAAACAGGCGTTCCAAATCAGCTTCAGAATTCCCGGCGTTTAACGCCGGAACTGGCACAAAAGTTGGAGTTAAACGCCCAAACTGGCACAAAAGCTGGTGTTTAACTCCAGAAAAAGTCTGTACACATGAAAGCTTCAATGCTCAGCCCAAACACACACCAAGTGAATCCCGGAAGTGGATTTTTACGTCATTTACTCATTTCTGTATACCCTAGGTCACTAGTTCACTATAAATAGGACCTTTTGCCATTGTATCTGGACCTCATGACACTTTACACGTTTCATATTGTACCTTCTATGGCACGAGTCTCTAAACCCCATGGTTGGGGGTGAGGAGCTCTACTGTGTCTTGATGGATTAATTCAATTACTACTGTTTTTCATTCAAACATGCTTGTTTTCATTCTAAGATATCACTTGCTCCTCAACTTGATGAATGTGATGATCCGTGACACTCATCATCATTCTCACCTATGAACGTGTGCCTGACAACCACCTCCGTTCTAGTTTAGATTGAGTGGATATCTCTTGGATTCTTTAGCCAGAATCTTCGTGGTATAAGCTAGAATTGATCGCGGCATTCAAGAGAATCCGGAAAGTCTAAACCTTGTCTGTGGTATTCTGAGTAGGATTCGGGGATTGAATGACTGTGACGAGCTTCAAACTCGCGATTGTGGTGCGTTAGTGACAGATGCAAAAGAATCACTGGATTCTATTCCGACATGATCGAGAACCGACAGATGAATAGCCGTGCTGTGACAGAGCGCGTTGAACATTTTCACTGAGAGGATGGGAGGTAGCCATTGACAACGGTGAAACCCTACATACAGCTTTCCATGGAAGGAGCCTTGCTTGTATGAAGAAGAAGACAGTAGGAAAGCAGAGATTCAGAAGATAGAGCATCTCCAAAACCTCAACCTGTTCTCCATTACTGCAAAACAAGTATTTAATTCATGTTCTTCTACTTTTCACAATTAAACATGAGAATTATTGATATTTTGACTAAGAGTTATAAGATAACCATAGCTTACTTCAAGCCGACAATCTCCGTGGGATCGACCCTTACTCACGTAAGGTATTACTTGGATGACTCAGTGCACTTGCTGGTTAGTTGTGCGGAATTGCAAAAGTGTGATTGCAATTTCGTGCACCACCTGGCATCATAACACCAAACTTAAAGCTTGCTTGTCCCTAAGCAAGTACTGAAACATAGGAAGAATGAATGAAAGAACAAGAAGATAATATAGAAGTAGAATTCCTGGTTTATGGGGTTTCATGCGTAGTGATGAGCGGATAATTTGTACGCTTTTTGGCATTGTTTTTAGTATGTTTTTAGTATGATATAGTTAGTTTTTAGTATATTTTTATTAGTTTTTAGTTAAAATTCACTTTTCTGGACTTTACTATGAGTTTGTGTGTTTTTCTGTGATTTCAGGTATTTTCTGGCTGAAATTGAGGGACCTGAGCAAAAATCTGATTCAGAGACTGAAAAGGACTGCAGATGCTGTTGGATTCTGACCTCCCTGCACTCGAAGCGGATTTCTAGAGCTACAGAAGCCCAATTGGCGCGCTCTCAACGGCGTTGGAAAGTAGACATCCTGAGCTTTCCAGCAATATATGATAGTTCATACTTTGCCCAAGATTTGATGGTCCAAACCGGCGTTCAAAGTCACCCTCAGAATTCCCAGCGTTAAACGCCGGAATTGGCACAAGAATGGGAGTTAAACGCCCAAAATGGCACAAAAGCTGGCGTTTAACTCCAAGAAAAGTCTCTACACGAAAATGCATCAATG
>NC_029774.3:14306250-14306494 GCF_000817695.3 Arachis duranensis | reverse complement strand
CTCTGTAAACCTTAGGCTACTAGTTCTCTATAAGTAGGACCTTTTACTATTCTATTGATCATCTGGGTAGTTATCTTTGTTCTGATGCTATCTTAGATCATTGGGAGGCTGGCCATTCGGCCATGCCTAGACCTTGTTCTTATGTATTTTCAACGGTGGAGTTTCTACACACCATAGATTAAGGTGTGGAGCTCTGCTGTACCTCGAGTATTAATGCAATTACTATTGTTCTTCTATTCAATTC
>NC_029774.3:14305732-14306070 GCF_000817695.3 Arachis duranensis | reverse complement strand
CTGATACACGATGCATGGTTGATCGCCTGACAACCGAGCCAGCCATTCCGTGAGATCAGAGTCTTCGTGGTATAGGCTAGAACTGATGGCCGCATTCAAGAGAATCCGGAAGGTCTAACCTTGTCTGTGGTATTCTGAGTAGGATTCAATGATTGAATGACTGTGACGAGCTTCAAACTCCTGAAGGCGGGGCGTTAGTAACAGACGCAAAAGAATCACTGGATTCTATTCCGGCCTGATTGAGAACCGATAGATGGATAGCCGTGCCGTGACAGGGTGCGTTGAACATTTCCACTGAGAGGATGGGAGGTAGCCACTGACAACGGTGAAACCCTTGC
>NC_029774.3:14305078-14305451 GCF_000817695.3 Arachis duranensis | reverse complement strand
ATACCAAGTTTTTGGTGCCGTTGCCGGGGATTGTTTGAGTATGGACAACTGACGGTTCATCTTGTTGCTTAGATTAGGTATTTTTCTTCAGAGTTCTTAAGAACGAATTCTAGTGTTTCAAGGTGATGTTCTTATCATCACCAAAGCTGATTGATCTTCATCAATTTAGCTCTTGAATGCAATGTTCTGCTGAAGCTTGGCTAACCATGTCTAATTTCTTTAGACTGAAGCTTTAGACTAACATTGCATGATTCCTGGAATTCTCATTAAGAATTTTGATACCTTTATTGTCTTTTCCACTTAATTTTCGAAAAAGCACAAAAAAAATTACAAAATCATAAAATCCAAAAATTTCTTGTTTGAGTCTAGTGTC
>NC_029774.3:14301043-14304891 GCF_000817695.3 Arachis duranensis | reverse complement strand
AAATCCAAAAATATTTTTAATTTGTGTCTTTTCAAGTCAATAATACAGAGAATTGAAGATTCAGAACATACAGCAGAGGAATTGCAAGTGAAGAAGGACAGACTGGCGTTTAAACGCCAGCCAGGGTACCTGGTTGGGCGTTTAACGCCCAAAAGGGTAGCATTTTGGGCGTTAAACGCCAGAATGTGCACCATTCTGGGCGTTTAACGCCAGGATGGCACAAGAGGGAAGATTTTGTTTTCAATGCAAATTTTTTTTCAAGTTTTCAAAATCTTTTCAAAATCAAATCTTTTTCAAATCATATCCTCTCAATCAAATCTTTTTCAAATTTAATTTCTTTCTATTTTCAAAGATACTTGCTATCAATTAATGATTTGATTCAACATTTCAAGTATGTTGCATTTTTTGTTGAGAAAGGTTTAATGTTTGAATCATATCTTTTCTTGATAGCCAAGTCATTAATTTTTAAAATCAAATCTTTTTAAAATGTTTTTCAAATCATATCTTCTCAATCACATTTTAAAAAAAAAAACCAATCATATCTTCTTAACCACATCTTTTTCAAAATAGTTTTCAATCAAATCTTTTTTATTTCTAATTTTAAAATCTTTTTCAAAATTCAATCATGGTTTTTGAAAATCAATTAGTGTTTTTCAAAATGTTTTCAAAATCTTTTACTTAAATTTTCGAAAATTACTTCCCCTTTTCTCACATCCTTCTATTTATGGACTAACACTATTCCTTAATGCAAAATTCGAACTCCATCTTCTTTGATAAGTTCGAATTCTCTACTTCTGCCTTCTATTTTTCTTTTCCTCTGACACCTCAAGGAATCTCTATACTGTGACATAGAGGATTCCATATTTTTTTTGTTCTCTTCTCTTTCATATGAGCAGAAGCAAAGACAAAAGCATTCTTGTTGAGGCTGATCCTGAACCTGAAAGGACCTTGAAGCGAAAGCTAAGAGAAGCTAAGGCACAATTCTCTGTAGAGGACCTAACAGAAATCTTCAAAGAAGAAGAACCCATGGCAGCCGAAAACAACAACAATGCCAACAATGCAAGGAAGGTGCTGGGTGACTTTACTGCACCTACTCCCGACTTCTATGGGAGAAGCATCTCTATCCCTGCCATTAGAGCAAACAAATTTGAGCTTAAGCCTCAATTAGTTTCTCTAATGCAGAATCCCTCTATGAAGCTTGGGAAAGATACAAACAATTAATCAGAAAGTGTCCCTCTGACATGCTTTTTGAATGGAGCATCATAGGTATTTTCTATGATGATCTATCTGAACTGTCCAAGATGTCTTTGGATAGCTCTGCTGGAGGATCACTTCATCTGAAGAAGACGCCTACAGAAGCTCAAGAACTAATTGAAATGGTTGCAAATAACCAATTCATGTACACTTCTGAAAGGAATCATGTGAACAATGGGACTAATCAGAAGAAAGGAGTTTTTGAGATTGATACTCTGAATGCCATATTGGCTCAGAACAAAATATTGACCCAGCAAGTCAACATGATTTCTCAAAGTCTGTCTGGAATGCAAAATGCACCAGGCAGTACTAAGGAAGCTTCATCTGAAGAAGAAGCTTATGATCCTGAGAACCCTTCAATGGAAGAGGTGAATTACATGGGAGAACCCTATGGAAACACCTATAATCCTTCATGGAGAAATCATCCAAATCTCTCATGGAAGGATCAACAGAGACCTCAACAAGGTTTCAACAACAATAATGGTGGAAGAAATAGGTTTAGCAATGGCAAGCCTTTTCCATCATCTTCTCAGCAACAGACAGAAAATTCTAAGTAGAACCACTTTGACTTAGCAACCATGGTCTCTGATCTGATCAAAACCACTCAAAGTTTCACGACTGAAACAAGGTTCTCCATTAGAAATTTGGAGGCACGAGTGGGTCAGCTGAGCAAGAAAATTACTGAACTCCCTACTAGTACTCTTCCAAGCAATACAGAAGAAAATCCAAAAGGAGAGTGCAAGGCCATCAACATGGCCGAATTTGGAGAGGAGGGAGAGGCAGTGAACGGCATTGAGGAAGACCTCAACGGACGTCCACTGACCTCCAATGAGTTCCCCAATGAGGAACCTTGGGAATCTGAGGCTCACACTGAGACCATAGAGATCCCATTGGATTTACTTCTGCCATTCATGAGCTCTGATGAGTATTCTTCCTCTGAAGAGGATGAATATGCCACTGAAGAGTGTTGGACGAAATTGTGATTGCCCTCTTTGTATTTGCATGAGATTTATTTAATGGCTCTTTGGCATATGTGATCACAACTACGTTCAACTTAACGAATGAGACTTGGGAAAATGAACTCCCTTTGCTCACCAAGGAACTGAATGACTTGTCTAGGCAAAAACTGCCTCAAAAGAGACAGGATTCTGGGAAGTTTTCAATACCTTGTACCATAGGCACCATGACCTTCAAGAAGGCCTTGTGTGACTTAGGGTCAAGTGTAAACCTCATGCCTCTCTCTGTAATGGAGAAGCTAGGGATCTTTGAGGTACAAGCTGCAAGTATCTCACTAGAGATGGCAGACAATTCAAGAAAATAGGCTTATGGACTTGTAGAGGATGTTCTGGTAAAAGTTGAAGACCATTACATCCCTGCTTATTTCATAGTCCTAGAGACTGGGAAGTGCATGGATGAATCCATCATCCTTGGCAGACCCTTCCTAGCCACAGCAAGGGCTGTGATTGATGTTGATAGAGGAGAATTGATCATTCAAGTGAATGAAGAATCCTTTGTGTTTAAGGCTCAAGAATATCCCTCTGTCACCATGGAGAGGAAGCATGAAGAGCTTCTCTCAAAACAGAGTCAAACAAAGCCCCCACAGTCAAACTCTAAGTTTGGTGTTGGGAGGCCACAACCAACTTCTAAGTTTGGTGTTGAACCCCCACATTCAAACTCTAAGTTTGGTGTAGGGAGGTTCTAACATTGCTCTGAATATCTGTGAGGCTCCATTAGAGCCCTCTGTCAAGCTACTGACATTAAAGAAGCGCTTGTTGGGAGGCAACCCAATGTTATATCTTATCTATTTTCCTTTGTTATTTTATGTTTTTTGTAGGTTGATGATCATGAGAAGTCACAAAATCAAATGAAAAAGCAAAAACAGAATGAAAAACAGAAAGAAAAACAGCACACCCTGGAGGAAGAACCTGGTGGCGTTTAAACGCCAGTAAAGGCTAGCAGATGGGCGTTTAACGCCCAGTCTGGCACCATTCTGGGCGTTTAACGCCAGAAAGGGGCACCAGAGTGGCGTTAAACGCCAGAAAAGGGCAAGAAGTTGGCGTTAAACGCCAGAAAGGGGCACCAGCCCGGCGTTTAACGCCAGAATTGGCACAAAGGGCATTTTTGCTTGCCACTTGGTGCAGGGATGACTTTTCCTTGACACCTCGGATCTGTGGACCCCACAGGATCCCTACCTACCCCACCACTCTCTCTCTCTTCTTCACCCATTCACCAATCACCTCAACACCTCTTCCCCAAAACCCCTTCACCTATCAAATCCCATCTTTCTCTTCACCACTCACATCCATCCTTCATAAAACCCCACCTACCTCACCATTCAAATTCAAAACACTTTCCCTCCCAAACCCACCCATACATAACCGAACCCTAACCCTGCCCCCACTCCTATATAAACCCATCTTCACTCCTTCATTTTCACACAACTTAAACACTACTTCTCCCCCCTTTTGGCCGAACCACAAGGCCATCTCCATCTCCTCTATTTCTTCTTCTTCTACTCTCTTCTTTCTTCTTTTGCTTGAGGACGAGCAAACCTTTTAAGTTTGGTGTGGTAAAAGCATTGCTTTTTGTTTTTC
>NC_029774.3:14300656-14300932 GCF_000817695.3 Arachis duranensis | reverse complement strand
CCACCTCCGAGTCATGGGAGATGGAGAGATTCATCTCAAGGGTGCATCAAGACCACTTCTATGAAGTTGTGGCCTTGAAGAAGGTGATCCCCGAGATCATTTTCAAACTCAAAAAGGGTCAACTTAGATCAAAGGTTGGACCAAGTCCTCATAAACATTTGTGAAGAGGGCGCTCAATGGAAGAGAAACTCAAGAGGGAAGCCGGTTCAACTGAGAAGGCATGACCTCAAGCCCATCACTAAGAAAAGGATGGAGCAAGCATGAGGAAATTCCTCC
>NC_029774.3:14300225-14300449 GCF_000817695.3 Arachis duranensis | reverse complement strand
GCAACAAAGACAAGGAAGAGACATTGAGGAGCTCAAGCACTCCATAGGATCTTCAAGAGGAAGAACAAGCCGCCATCACTAAGGTGGACCCGTTCTTTAATTTCCTTGTTCTTTACTTTCCTGTTTTTTGAATTTTAGTGCTTATGTTTATCTATGTTTGTGTCTTGTGATCATTAGTGTCTTAGTGTCTATGCCTTAAAGTTATGAATGTCCTATGAATCCAT
>NC_029774.3:14298964-14299161 GCF_000817695.3 Arachis duranensis | reverse complement strand
GCACAAGAATGGGAGTTAAACGCCCAAACTGGCACCAAAGCTGGCGTTTAACTCCAAGAAGAGTCTCTACACGAAAATGCTTCATTGCTCAGTCCAAGCACACACCAAGTGGGCCCGGAAGTGGATTTTTATGTCATTTACTAATCTCTGTAAACCTTAGGCTACTAGTTCTCTATAAGTAGGACCTTTTACTATTG